>NC_139349.1:126581699-126646699 GCF_055883805.1 Amblyomma maculatum
ATCTTGAGGAAAGCGGAGAGAACTATGGAACGTAAAATGTTAGCTGTGATGTTGAGAGAGAGGAAGCATGCAGACTTTATCAGAATAAGAACTAGATTTATTGATATTCTAGTGAAACTCAAGATGAAATGGCCGTGGGCAATGCATATAGTGCGAATGGTAACAACTAGATTCCAAGGGCAGAAAACCCTGCAGGGGTGGCAGAAGGTTACGTGGGCGGATGATGATAAGAATTTCGCAGGCATGAAGTATATGCGCTAGCACATTACCAGATTATTTGGAGGAATATGGGAGAGGCCTTCGCCCTGATGTGGCTATAGTCGAGCTGATGATGACGATTATTGTGATGAGTTGCGCCACATCGAGGCTGTTTAATGATGCCTATGAGCGTACAGTGGGTCAAAAGATAAAGGAGCGCCTCCCTTCTACAATGGTGTCGTTTATGCATGCACTCATTCCAGTCGCCGTTTCGGTGCCTTGACAAAGGCTGCTGCCAGGTCAACTTTCTGGCTGGCGTCCACCGTTGCGAACGTTGTGAGACAGAATTTGACACCAAGGGGCTAGTAGTGCTTTCGCCTTAAACATGGCGTTATTTTGACTAAAAGTGAAACTAAAATAATTTACTCTCTTTTACAACTTAAAAGCACTCGTACGCACACAATAATGAAAAGTGAGAATATATATCGCCTACAGTTTTTGTTAACGGCAATAGAAACATGTTAGCAGAGAGAAAAGTAAAAAAATAAAAAAGAACCGCCTCTTATGCTTGCTGATGCAACCCATGTGTCCAGCCATTTCCTCTGTAATGCATTCCCTAAACTACAAGGAAAGAATGCAGAGCACCTCATGTCCCTTGCCCGCACCTGGCTTCAGCCTGCGAAACTCTTGAACGGCGCAGTAAATCCACAGCATTCACAGCACCGGCCTGTTTGTCGATGCGGTACTACTATTTTCCTCGGTGTCCGTGAACCTTCCGGTGCATCACTGACACGGAAACATCCAGGGTAGTCTGCCAGGCACCATCCGCTAATTTCTAAAAAGTATTTTAAGAATTGAGACAAGAGCCACAATCAGTCGCAGTCGCGAGGATCCATAACTGCACAAATCCCTGCACTGCCACTTCTCCGCCTCCAAATGATGTGTTCCAACTAGTCTGCTGTTCTGACTATGAATTCGGCTGCGTTATTTTCTTAGTGACTGCTTCTAATGTCAGTATATTCGTTATCCTTTCTGCGCTTTTGTCATCGCATGCTGCCAAAAGCCGCGTAGCTTGGACTATCGCCCCCATCAGTGCCCCAACTTCGCCCTCCAACGTACACTCAGCCACGGCCACATTAGACTTGGGATCCTCTCCACAAGCATCTCCCCTGACGACCTGAAGTGCCTGTTAAAGTCTGGGGAGATTTCATGACAGCTGCTGCGGAAAGGGATATCGCCTTGCATGGCAGGGGGCTGCGGTCACGGTTCGTTGCAGCCGCGCTTTGCCGAGCCAGACAACTGGAACACGAAGAAGCCTCGAGATAGAGTACGACCGCAAGCTCATGTGCGAGCAATAAGGATGCTTGCGTGATTACCTCGCGGTTTAGTCGCAGTTCATCTCTTCTTCATTCACACCATGTAGTCATGATCACAGCGGTATTCTTGATTATTGTCGCTTGCCACAAGTATTTTACACCAGCCCGGTCGGAGTCAGTCGACGGGCCTACCTCCCTTCGTGTCGTTTCGTAAAAAGTTCGACAATCTTTGATTTAGAGCGTGCGCTGACACCTCACAGCACCCGGGAGCCTTGCCTTCCGCTTCCATCCAAAAGCTGCCGCCGCGGACAGGATTCGATCCGCATCCCTGGGCACAGTAGTCGAGAGCCGTAATCTCCGGACTACCCTGGTGGGACAGCAAAAAATAAAGAACAAGAAGCTATCGCTTTTGTGCGTGCCAAAGGTTAACACATGTTCGATATGGATTCCAAAGACAGGAATCTTACATTTTCAAAAATGAATATGGCTTCATTGTGCTACACACGAGATAAGCACACAACTAACGACCAGCTTTGAGTTTCTTTTTGAGAAGTCAATTTATTAAGAGGTAATATATAAGGAAGTATAACATGAGGAAAATTGAGCAGGCTCTAAAGAACGGGGGAAGCATTAAAGCGGTAAAGAAGAAATTGGGCATAGGCAAAAACCAGATGTATGCGATAAGCGACAAGGTGGGCAACGCCATCACGAATATGGTCAAGATAGTCATAGCAGCCATGGAGTTCTATACAGATCTCTACAGCAGCCAAAGTAGTCAGCACCGTAATGAGATTGGCGGTAGGGAAAAACAGTCACACGTTCCACCAGTGACGAAGTTCGAGGTCACGAAAGCATTAGAAACTATGAAAAGGGGGAAATCAGCTGGCGAGGATCAGATAACTACAGATTTGTTAAAGGACGGGGGGGGGGGGGACGGGGGGGGGAATGCTCGGAATGCTCGTCCACGCGCCCGTACCGTAACCTTTTCGTCTTCCTTCTTTCCACGAGCCGCGTCAGACTGGAACGGCCTATCCCACTCCGTCGTTACCATCACCTGTCCATCATCCTTCAGTGCCAACATTGAAATGTGTTTATCACGTGAAAATCTGTAAAAAAAAAAAAAAAAAGTGCAATATTTTATGATTGTCTACCCCACCCCTTATGTAATACCCCGAAAGGGGCCTTTAAGGTTAATAAATGAAATGAAATGAAATGAAATATAACCAGCCCTTAAACATAGCCTTCATTGATTAGGAAAAAGCATTCGACTCTGTTGAAACTGAGTCAAATGATGCAGGCATTGCGAAATCAGGGGGTAGACGAGCCGTACGGAGAAAGTGCTGGAAGATATATATTGTGGCTGCACAGCAACCATAGTTCTGCATAAAGAAAGTAACAAAATTCCCATAAAAAAAGGTGTTAGGCAAGGAGACACGATCTCCCCAGTACTATTCAGATCTAGCTTAGAGGAGGTATTCAGAGATTTGGAATGGGATCAGTTAGGGTACCTCAGTAATCTGCGATTTGCTGATGACATTGCCTTGCTAAGTAACTCGGGGTATAAAGTGCAAATAATGATTGATGACCTAGACAGGAAAAGTAGAAAGGCTTAAAAATCATTAGCATTTGAGACTGGCTTCTCCTTATAGGATCTAACGCTGCACAAAGCACGCTCTACAGGTTAGGGAGCCTTAAAGTTAGGCATGCTCATAATCCATTTCTAGAAACTAAACATGGGCGTACGCGATTCACATCTAGTGCGTAATTTAGGGAACTAATTCTGACTTTCTGATCACTTGCTATTGCAAGAGTTATTTGCCCTTGATTACAAGTGCAACAAGCATATAATGTGAGCTGTGCGTGTTGCAGCTTATGGCCAGGAGAATTTGATAGGCGCTTCACTTCTTGCTCTGCTTTGTGATATCTGCATTTGAGATTGGCTACTCCTCATTTACAACCAACACTACACAAAGCACGTTCTAAAGGGTAGAGAGCCTGACAGTTAGTCATGCTCATAATCCATTTCTAGAAACTAAATATGGGCTTACGCGATTCACATCTAGGGCGTAACTTAAGGAACTGATTCTGAATTTCTGACCAGAAAAATGCGTTTTAAATTATTGGCAATTGCAAATGTTCTTTGCCCTTGATTACAAGTGCCACAAGCTGTGGCTTAGCTTGCTTAAGCCTGGTGAATTCGAAGCAATACGTGGTACGACTATTGTACCGCTTGTGGTGATGCTTGGCTGTGCTATATTCACCATGGTGATGGTCCGGTTATGTTTGCTGTTATGGCTATGGTGACGCTTGACTGTACTATGTTTAACTATGGTTTTACATACGTCTGGAAGAAAGGCGCAGTATTTGCACACTTTCTCTGACAAGTGTGCGTTTGTATTGTACGCCATCGCTCCTGTCGCGTGGCGTTCCTTGGCACGCGTTTTAGTGTGGGATTGGCAGGAACGCTAGACAAGGTGAGGCTTCTCAGGCTTTCGCCTTTCACTACTTTAGTCGCCGAACTGGTAGTGCTGCTAGTAGATGCACGTTCCTAACTATCGGTCAAATTCGTACCTTCCTCTCCTGCTTCTGTCGTCGATTCTGCTACCGAACACATTGACCGCCTGTTCCGCCTAGCTGCTTCTTGCGCTCGTCGCTTGAAAAGCCGTTCTTCTCGCTCTTCTTCCATCTCTGTGGCTCGCATTTGCTTCCTGTTTGCAGCCTGCCTAAGTGCTCTGACTGTAGGCGGGATCTCATGGCTTGACGAGAGGAGCGGAGTCAGGTCGTGACTGCTAACGCGCAAGGCGATGGTGCGAGTTGAGCCCCGCTCTTACACAGATGTATGACGTCACGCAGCGCGCAGCGCCACTAGTGAGAGTAACGGAGTCAGGCCGTAACTGCCAGCGCGCAAGGCGACGGCGCGAGTTGAGCCCCCACGCTTGCACAGATGGTATGACGTCACACAGCCAGGTCACGCTAAAGGTCAAGCGTGGCTGCCACTGCCACGCTTTTTGACGGGCTGAGGTGGTAGCTAAAGTAGTATTGCTTTGCAATAAAATGTAAGCTGTGCGTGTTGCTGCTTATCGCCAGGAAAGTTGGCTTGGCGGGCCGCTTCTAGCCCTGCATCATCATATCTGCATTTGTGATTGGCTTCTCCTCATAGAAACTAACACTGCACAAAGCACGCTCTACAGGGTGGAGTGCCTGTACATTAGTCACGCTCATTTCTAGAAACATGGGCCTTTGCGATCCACATCTAGTGCATAATTTAGGGACTAATTCTAATTTTGATCAGGAAAATGCGTTTTAAATTTCTTGCTATTGCACGTGTTCTTTGCCCTTGATTACAAGTGTCACAAAAATATAATGAAAGCTGTGCGTGTTGCCGCTTATCGCCAGAAAAATTTGCTATGCGCTTCGCTTCTTGCCCTGCTTTGAGATATCAGCATTTGAGATTGGCTACTCCTGAGAGGAACTAACATTGCACTAAGCCCGCTCTAGAAGGTAGAGTGCCTGCACGTTAGTCATGCTCATAATCCATTTCTAGAAACTATACATTGGCCAACGCGATTCACATCTAGTTCATAATTTAAGGAACCAATTTCTAACTTTCTGATCAGCAAAATGCGGTAAAATTAACATGCTATTGCAAGTGTTCTTTGCCTTAAATTACAAGTGCTACTAGCATATAATGTAAGCTGTGCGTGTTGCTGCTTATCGCCAGGAAAATTTGCTAGGCGCTTCGCTTCTCACCCTGCTTCGGTATACAGTCGTGCCCTGTTATTATGACACACGTTATTATGGACGACCCCCATTATGGATAGTTTTTCTGGGGACGAAACCTTTTCAATGTATTTATGCCTCGTTAATATGGAAATTTGCTGTCTGGACAATGGACGGGGGAAGAATGCACACTGCCCACTTGGACCCATGTATTTTTGTCACGTTTTATATGGACAGTGCTTGAAAAAAAGGAAGAGGAGTCGGAACACAGGTAAAGAAGGGCGCGCTGGCCGTGAACCTATACGCGACAGCCGATGCGGTGGGGTGCCTGAACGAGTCCTGTGGTGTTGGAACGGACCAAATTGGACGCGTCGTCGTTTTTAGGGGGGAGTGGTGCGAGAGGGGAGAGGAACGTATACAGCAAACCGAGGGTGAGCGTAAGAAAGACCCCGAAAGGGGAACCAGGAGATTTCTGGGTGCAGCGGAAGTGCCGCCGTCGACGGGAAAAACAGCAATATGTGGTTGCAATAAATTCTGCTGAACCTGAACAGAGAGGCCGGCGAAAGCGTAAGAAAGGAATGAGAGGAAGAAAGACAAGTGCCTACAGTGGCAGTGAGAACTAAAGCTTTATTCCCAAAGCACATTGTGGGTTCCATGATGGTTGGTTGCTTGGTTCATAGGAAGGGAAAGGCGCAGTATCTGTCACACTTGCTCTGTGGACACCTGAACCGCGCCGTAAGGGAAGGGATGATGGTAGGAGTGAAAGTGGATAGAGAGAAAGGGGGGCCGTAGTGGAGGGCTACGGAGTAATTTCGACCACCTGGGAATCTTTAACGTGCACTGACATCGCACAGCACACGACGCCACTTCGTTTCGCCTCCATCGAAACGCAGCCGCCGAGGCCGGGATGTTCCATGAAGCCGTTAATGCTTTTCGGTGAAAGTTAAGACACACAAAGTAGAGCGACAAAAGAAAGGCGACGTACGAACACGCAACCGGGACAGGGCGTCCCGTCCTAGACGCGCTTCCCTCTCAGGAATCTGGATTTCGTCCCTGTTGCGCTGCCGAACTGCCAAATTTTGCATACCAGGAGGTCCGCATGTCGGCTTCGCTTTGAGGCAACGATGCGGCCTTGACAAGGTCTGAGCTCTTCGCAGTCGGCTAGCCGTCATTCTAAACTGTATTTGAGCTTGCAGTGTTTGTTTTATAGGAACACCTAGAAACGGCGCCAAGAAGATGGGATGTTCGATAGCCCACTTCGTAGCAGCGTGCCAACTTGACTCCCTTGCTTCCTTACGAAAACAGTACAAGGCAAAAAAAAAAAGATTCAGAAGAACGGAAAGGCAGAAAAGTTAATTAGGCAAAAAAAAGTGCAAAGGATCAGGAAACCCTCGACATGAGTCTGGCTTTTGGCATGGCAGGAGTTAAACGCAAAAGAACAGAGCTGAATGTAGGCGCGAAAACTTCTGTGAATACAAGCGGCAAAAGCCATCTCAGTCAATCCAAGCCGTGAGGGACTAGTATCGACAGCTCAGCTATTTCCTCGCCTCAGGAGAATCTCAAGCAGCTACTTAGCGGCTACTTTGCTCAGTGACGATGCCATTTTGGAAGTGGCGATGAGTAGAGAATCGGACGCTGATTCATCGGCCAGTGAGGAGTTCGTGTTCGAAAGTTCGACCAACACAAAGCCCACCATCACGGGTGTCATAGTGCGCGAGTGGCTTCAGACTGCACTACAATTTTTCGAAGACAACAATGACAAGGATAATGCACTCAAAATTTCCGGTGTTTTGTGAAATTTTTAGTCCAGTGCACACCGTTATGTGCAAAAGCAGTCATTAATTACAATTCTTTTTCTGAAAAAAGCCCTTTTTGTTTTTATTCATGACTCTATTATTTATGACTCGCTTTATGGACAGTTTTGGTCGGAAACCAAAGTGTCCTTATTAACGAGACAATATAACTCGAGGTATCGAAGCACTGGAAGTAGTAGGCGAATATGTCTACTTAGGACATGTAATAACTGCCGATCCGGACCATGAAAAGGAAATAACAAGAAGAATAAGATTGAAATAAAGCGCATTTGGTAAGCGCTTGCAGATTATGACTAGCAGCTTACCGATATCGCTCAAGAGGAAAGTATACAATAATTGTATCTTACCTGTACTCACCTACGGAGCTGAAACGTGGAGGCTAACCAAGAGGGTTCTACTTAAGTTGAGGACAACTCAGATGGCTATGGAACAAAAAATGGTAGGGGTAACATTAAGAGATCGGAAGCGTGCAGAGTGGGTCAGAGAAGTAACTCCAGTTACTGACATTCTAGTGCAAATTAAGAAGAAGAAATGGGCATGGACAGGACATGTAGTGCAAAGAGAGGATAACAGATGGTCGCTTAGGGTAACAAACTGGATTCCAAAAGAAGGAAAGCGTATCAGGGGGCGGCAGAAAGTTAGGTGGGCGGATGAGGTTAAGAAGTTCGCAGGGGTCAAGTGGATGCAGCTAATTGGGTTAATTGGAGAAATATGGGAGAGGCCTTCGCCCTGCAGTGGGTATAGTCAGGCTGACGATGATGATAAATTTGACGCAGGTAACAGAACGCACAGCGCTCCAGCAGAAGGAGCCTGATGGGCAAGATTGTTTATATGGGTCCATTTGCAGCCCTATAACTAGAATATCGCTCACGTATAGAAGCTTCGGCTATAAAGAGGTTTCGTTTGCCGGCGTAAGTTACGTTATAGAAAATTTCCTTTCAATCCGATGAAATGTTTAATGGAGGGATCGAATTCTTTGAATACAAATTTACCCAGGGTGACCATTCTATAACAGGCCATTTTGCAAGTACTTCATATGATGTATTGCTTGTAGGCTCATCACTATAGCCGAAAGTATTAATAGCTGCGTAAAGTACAAATTTCCACAAACGCTGTTCCGCTGTGATGTCCAGAAAATTATTAGAAAATTCATTGTCGCATAAAACTTTATTCCGCATTGATTACTAAACTGCCATTAGCAAACGTCATCGCTATTAGCTGATTCATTCAGAAAGGAGAGCAATTTCGTATTACAAGGCTTCAGGTTAACGAGTTTGTTGGGCTACGGCATGCCTTTAATATTGATACGGGGCAGAAGGCTAGCACAGGAAACCACAGCAGGTGATCAGCAATTGTTCACAGCACAGCAGAGCAGAACACAACAAGTGTTCAGGCAAGCCCCAACGGTTTCTTCAGCTTCGTCGTCTCACACTCTATTTTCTATCGTCGTACTCTTCGGTAGCATATACGTAACATTACCCCGCCACGAAAAGCACCGTCCCCATGCCTACTACGTCGAGGAACTACAGTTGAAGTGGTAGGGCTTTATGCGAGCGACATGAACGACTTCGGAACGTGGCATATCGAACTGTTGGCGTGGGTGCACAGGGCTGACTTCGTGTGTCACAGAAGTGACTGAACGTAAAACACGGTAGGGGCCTGTGTACCGCGGCAAGAGCTTCTCACAGAGCCTAATTCTACGAGCGGGAGTCCAGAGCAAGACGAGAGAGTCCGGAGAGTAGCGGGCATCACGATGTCGACAATCATGGCGCTGGTTTTGGGAGTTCTTGGAAGAAGCCAGTCGTCAACATCTGGGTGGTCGTCGCCATTAAAGATGGGAGGATGGCGAATTTGTGTGGGTACAACTGGCTGAGGTGATGTTCCCGTGGTAGTAGGGGCTGCTTCAGAGGTCATCGTGGCTGTTTGTGGCGTCGTTGGGATCCCCGGTAGGGGATCCCAACGAAAACAGGATTAAAAATGTTGCCGCTGTAGGCTTTTTCTCGATGTAGCGACGCTAAAATGGGACATATACTCCCTTTTTTTTCCTCAGCAATGCCAGCATCCATGAAGCAAGGAATAGGGTGGGGGAGAGGCATTAATTGAAGGGCATATTTACAGCAAATGCGCTTTTGTGTAGACGTGGAAAAGGCCATGCACATCTTCAGGTTTGTCCAGCGCGTAGGCGGATGTGTGGTTGGACAAACCCCCTTCTAGCTCTTCCCTTCTGGTGTCTCGCATAATTATCGTCGTATGGGCAATGTCCGAGGCTCCAATTGACTCATCCAGTAATAATAAGGGATAAGAAAGAGAAGGGAAAGTGGAATAATGTACAGTTATAAAAATGAATTTCCGGCAGTTCTACTAGTCGGCGGACAGTCTCCCCTGCGAGAAACCAGCCCTGGGAGTTTGCGGCATATTCCTGTCGAACGGGCGCCCGTACTCTTCGCCTCTGTAGGTGAGGCGCGAATGAAAAGCGAAAAAGCGTGCTTCGAATTCCGCCCATTGCACCCCTTCACTACCTTGTCATGCCTGGAAACATTAGCCAGTTTGCCGAATAAGGATCGACTCTTCTCTGAAAATGCCGACAGCGAGTCTCGGACTCCAATAGACGCTAGGCGAAATGCACAGGGACCATGGTGGCCACTATGCACACAAGAGCGCACGCTCCCTCTCGATGTATCCTGCGGGCAAGCAATCGGCGTAGCGGCTTGAATATATTGTCGCACATTCGCACTAATTTAGTATGCTGCATGATCCACATAGTGTAGTAGGGATGCTCATGATAAGCGGGAGCTGGTATTGCAAACTTCTAGAGGCGTTTGCGTTGATGCCCGCGAACGTTTAGTGCAGTTGAGTAGTTTCCGGTGCATTTTCTTGCTGTTACGTGTAGTTGGGCCACACAATAAAACATTTTGCTTCTGGCTTTGTATTTACCAATTAAACGGCCATGAACGACATGTAAAATTATTACGAGAAGACGAGGACGAAGTGTTTCCCTAACTTGCCTCGCGGAGGAGAAAGGCAGATAGATGACGAAGTCGGACTGTTTTCAGGAGTGCTGCTCATTGCTATGTCAGTTGGAGGAGTCTTGTAAATATACTGTAAATAGATTGAGTCTTCACGTACATCTCGGTGAACGTGCTAGATTGGTAAGAAGGCCTCGTATTATGTAGGGACGGTATTCCGAGGTATTTGCGGGCAGGAAATTATGCGGCCGCCGTGGAGTTCCGTCGTGCGGAGACTGACGCCGGGTTCAACACCCGCAAAAAAAGCGAAAATATAAACGTCTCCAACAACATAAGAAGGCGAGTGTTTTTTTTTTTCTTTTTTTTTATAAACTTCTGCTATCAGGCAAGCGGCCGTTCGAGATACCCTGGAGAAAAAAAAAATATTTATTTCCGCGCCAAACAAATGTGGGCTCGGTAGCTGTGCGACAGCGCAGTCTACTAATCCTCTGCTTTTCACAATGCAGGTATTTACCCTCGCACTTCACCTGCTTCTCGCCGCTGTGCCGTCTGCAGCCTGCACGTCCGTCTCTCCCGTACACTGATGCGCCATGAAGATGAAATTTTTTGTCAACCTGCGCGATCACCATTGTTGCACCTGCCTTCACCGCCGCCAGAATACGTCATCGAGGATCTTCATTGGACAGTCCCATCACCAGGAACATCAACACATCTGATCTTTATAAAGAGCATGCTGTCATCACCGCCGCTCTGTGGGCTCGGTAGCTGTGCGACAGCGCAGTCTACAAATCCTCTGCTTTTCACAATGCAGGTTAGTAATAAGTTTTCCCTATTTGCTAAAAAAAACAGTAACTACTTCTTAATGTAGCTGCCGAGCCCCCAGTGCTGCTGTGGTATTGTGGCCGAATGTTTGCTTGCTATCCGTCTTCTCTTGCTATTGTCAGGGGATATTGAAACTAACCCCGGCCCCGACCATACCGACAGCGTACTTTCCGAGCTCCAGAAACTAACCGCCGGCAAAGCTACAGTAATCTGCGATCTACAGGACATTAAAATACAACTGAAGACTACTGAAACAGCTTTAAGTGACTTAAACAAACGCATGGACACTCTGGAATCACACTACGCTTCACTTTCCACTCTCCATTCCGAAATAGACGCCCTGAAAACTCTGAACTCTGAACTTACCTGCAAGATTGACAAGCTGGAAGCACGTATGGACGATGCTGAAAATCGCTCTCGTCGCAACAACCTCATATTTTACAACATACCCGACACTAACCCCGCTGAAACATATGCAGACTCGGAAGAAACAGTCATTCGCCATTGCTCCACCCAACTAGATTTTGCCATCGAACCTAATCTAATCGAGCGTGCTCACCGCCTTGGACGCCACTCCACTGATCGTAAAAGGCCGATTATCGTGAAATTCACCTCATCTAAAACCAAAGAAAACATCCTTTCCTTAGGCACCAAACTAAAAGGCACTGACTACAGTATTGGCGAAGATTTTTCCCTTCCTGTACGTAACGCTCGCAAACATCTTGTAGCCTTTGCCAGATCGGTAACCGACAAGTTCTCCTTGCGCTTCCAAACTTTACACATTTGCCCCAAACGATATACGTTCGATGAATCCTCACAAACCGTAAAAGAGGTAAAATAGCAACCACCTCATGACCAATCGACAGGCTGTTCTAAACATGCACTACAAGCACTTTCATTGTCAGCGATCTTTACTAACATCCGAAGTTTGATTTCAAAGCGCGACATTATTTCCAATATCGTCCCATCATCCTTCAGCAGCCTACTAATCTTGACAGAAACGTGGCTGAGTAGTGACGTTTCTGATAGTGAAGTCCTTGCCGACTTGCCCAAATTCCGTGTTTTCCGTAAAGATCGTCCAGATAGAAGGGAAGGGGGGGTACTTATTGCAACTGCACAGGAGCCATCATGCACGGCCATTCAGCTTTCATCGGATATTGAAATATTATGGGTCTTGTGTCATGCCTCACCAAAGTCAGTTGTGATAGGCGTTTGCTACAGGCCTCCTAGCAGCCCAGACTTTCCTCAAAAACTTAATCACGCATTAAATGAAATTAAAACCAAGCACCCTAACACGTGCACTATCCTATTCGGAGATTTTAATTTTCCCAGTATCGACTGGCATAATCTAACCGCTACAGGTAACAGGGATGCTAATGATTTTCTTGACGTTTGCCTTAATTTTAATCTCGTTCAACTAATATCCGAACCAACCCGTGTAACAGATGTCTGCGCTAACATTCTCGACCTAATAGTAACGGATAGCCCTGAATACGTTCATTCTATCACCTATCTACCAGGTATCAGCGATCACGAAGTCATACATGCCGGCTTCACGATTAAACCATCTTCTCGCGCAACATGTAAGCGAACAATCCGACTTTACGATAAAGGGAACTATATTGCTATAAATAATGAACTTCGTGCATTTTTACCAGGTTTCCAATTTAACTTTCATCAAAGATCCGTCCACGAAAACTGGTTCATGTTTAAGAAGAAAATTGAAGATTTGGTCGACAGGTTTATTCCCAACATAAATATACGAACTAACCCTCAAAACCCTTGGTTCACAAACACACTCAAACGTCTTGAAAATAAAAAGAAGCGTCTTTTCCGTTCGGCCAAGTCACGCCCTAGTCAAAACGCTTGGAACAAATATTACGCAGCTGAAAAAACGTATTTATTAAACATTCGAGAAGCTAAACGCACGTTTTTCCATACCGATCTGCCCAAAATGTTGACTACTAACCCCCGAAGGTTCTGGCAGGTCATTAACCCCCAGCACACACGCACTATTTCCCTCACCGACGCATCAGGTGCTACCATCTGTGAAACTGAATGCGCCAATATGTTCAACACAGCCTTTTCATCCATACTTACCAATGAAACAGATCCGATATTTTCTTCAAACCCGGTTATTATCCAGGATACCATGCCCTCTCTTACATTTTCTTCAGCAGGAATTTTGTCACTAATAGAAAACATTAAACTTTCATCCTCGGCTGGAATTGACAATATCAGTGCCAAAATACTGATTAACACCAAAAATATATGTTCATCCCTGTTGTGCTTGTTATTCACTTAGTCACTCCTCACAGGTCAACTGCCCAAAGAATGGAAACATGGGAAGGTTGTTCCAGTCTACAAATCAGGTAACAAGAACTCACCGCTAAATTACCGTCCCATCTCGCTAACTAGTATCCCTTGCAAAATCATGGATAATGTCATCTATACCCACATCATGGAATTTCTTGATTCCAACGATTTTTTCCATCCTGCTCAGCACGGTTTTCGCCGAGGTTACTCCTGCGAGACCCAACTTTCTACATTAATTCATGACCTGCATGCTAACCTTGATTCTAACCTACAAACTGATGTCATATTTTTAGATTTCGCTAAAGCTTTTGATAAAGTACCTCATAAACACGTACTGATAAAACTTTCCCGATTAAATGTACACCCCGATATATTGAAGTGGATTGAAGAGTTCTTACCTATCGTTCTCAGTTTGTCTCCGTTAACAATGTGAACTCTAACTCACTCTTAGTAACGTCAGGCGTCCCCCAGGGGTCTGTGCTTGGCCCGCTACTCTTTCTAATATACATTAATGATCTGCCCTCAAACGTAACATCTAACATACGTATGTTTGCTGACGACTGTGTACTGTATCGTGCTATTCTCACCACCGCTGACCAATCTTCTCTTCAAAACGATCTTAATGCTGTTCAAGACTGGTGTAACGAGTGGCTAATGGAACTTAACCCACGTAAGTGTAATCTTTTGTCTATTAACCGTCGCCGTAACCCTCTTGTTTTTCCTTACGTAATCTCTGAAGTTCCCGTACAGCTAGTTCCATCATATAAGTATTTAGGCATAACAATTTGTAGCGATCTTTCTTGGAGTATGCATGTTACTAACATAATATCGTCAGCTAACAGGACGTTAGGTTTCTTAAAGCGCCATCTTCATCATGCTCCCGAACACGTAAAGTCATTAGCCTACAAATCATTCGTCAGGTCCAAACTAGAATTTGCATCGCCCCATTTGGAATCCTCATCAAGCTTACCTCATTAGTGCCCTCGAATCTGTTCAAAATCGCGCCGCTCGTTTTATTCATTCATCGTATTCTTATGAAATCAGCGTTTCCTCCTTAAAAACAGCATCCGGATTATCCCCCTTATCGCTTCGTCGTCGCATTGCCAGCCTATCTATATTTCACAAACTTTTCCACAGTCCTATGCGCATCGCACCTTATATCCTTCCCCTCACACGCATATCTCATCGCACCAGCCATCAGCTACAAGTTGCCCGTCCACGTTCACGTACCGTCACGTTTTCAAATTCCTTTTTTCCTAGAACAGCTGCAGACTGGAACAGACTTGCACACCACAGTTCATCGATAGTGTCAAAACTTTCCTGTTATTGTGATTATGTATTTTTGCTCTTGCCATCCCTTATGTAACACCCCTTTTTAGGGGCCTTTAAGGTAATATAATAAAATGAAATGAAATGTGTAGGCTAATGTGCCTGTTTTCAGCTCCCCCACCCCTTTTTTTGCGAAAGGAATACTACGACAGCAAAAGCGAGACCTCGGACGGTCGCAGCTACGCTGTGAAGAGACAGCTACACTGTGAAGTGACGTAGCTACGCAGTGAAGAGGCGTGGCTCTGAAGACCTCTGGTGCTAGGTTACACACAAACACAACACACACACGAGATGACAGGAAAACATTGCCACCGGTTATGCGCGCACTACCAACTGGCTATAATTTGTGATACGAGGAAGAAGAAAGCGTTACAAGAAGACGTAAGGACAATTTATTGCAACTGTACCCTTACAATTTTTTGCAATGCCTTCTTTCTTGATATCAAAACTAATAGCCTGTTGGTAGTAAGCGCATCATCGTTGTGAACGTCTAGCTGTCATCTCTTGTGTGTGTTTGTTGTGTTTGTCTGTAACTATTCAGGTCAGAGGTCTTCGGGATCATCTAACCAACACGCTCGCATGCAATTAATACTAAAGAGGCGTGGCTACGCCTTGAAGAGGCGTAGCTACGGTCTCCTCATAAAAAAAATGGGACTACCATGATATTTGAATTCACGTTACCCCTAAGTCAGGGTTAGAAACTGAGAACTCAGGCCCCTTCTTTTATATGGGAGGGCGACATCACAATCTGCCTGCCAAAAATGTTTGCATTCTCGTTACGCCTACGACACGTAGGCACGTCCATACGGCTTGGTTGAAGCGTGACTCTATATGTGGGCTGGTAGCTTACGCTTTTGCGTCATACCCATAAAAGATGAGCTTAAGTGGCCCCAATAACGTACCATCTTACACTGATAGGGAGTGATAGGGGAATAATGTAGCAGGGAAAACAAGCTTCCACCATTGCTTTCGCAATTCAACTAGGGTTAACCAGAGCTAAACCATGACTAATTTTATTTATTCTGTTTTGTTTTTGTTCGTGAACTTTTAGAACACGCAGCCATTTCTTGTATGGTGTAACAAAGACCGCCAAAAGTCCCTCCCAGACCACCTGGCATGACAAACGTTTTCCCAGTTAAAGGCAGCGGTGTGTGGTCCGAAAATGGACGATATGCCGGAAGCTAGATTTTACGTCCTTCCGTCATCCGCGGCGGCATCCGGTCACTTATCTCACCTGACAAGTTGCAGGAAGTAATAAGGGCTGCCGGCCGTGGAACTTCCAAATTGTCTCATCTACTTCAAATGTCGACGTCTTTGCCGCAGTATTATGGTAGCGAACATCGTTTTCCGGTGTCGTTGCTTGTCTTTCTTCGGGCACTAATTCTGTGAAGTGTACTGAGAGGGGACTACCTATTTGAAGCTCGAGAAATTACAAGGGGTCGATATGTCTCGCGCATAACGTCCTAAAATTATTTGAGTAAGGAAAATAAATGAATATGGCCAGTGATCATATTCATTTATTATATGTAAGTGAACATTGTGGTTCTGATGCTCACTGGTACATTTACAAGTGTTTAGGTTATAAAATTCAGTTTCTATGAAACCGGACCCCTAGCCAGTGATGCTACCCAATATGTGTGAAAGGGAAAAGACAAAAATTGCTTTCGACATCCTGACTGATCTCCGCATCCTCGAAAAATGCGTACCCGTTTAAAGCGACGGCCACGGCACTGGTGGCGGAGTTGATAAGTAAATCCAGGAGCGGAACCGGCCGCGGTGTTTGCTAGCCGTACATTTATGTGCGGTCGTCGCGTCGTGAACTCATTTTCCAACGGTGTTTGCATCGTTTCATAAACAGCATCTGCTGCCAATGCACTGTGACACGAACTTCGGGGCATCTAAAACAATAGGTTTTCACTGGGTTGTTCGAACCGTCCGAAAAATTGTGCTGGAAATTGTATTTACTACTTGTCCCAGCTCGGCAAGAAATATAACTGATAGCTTACTGCTGGAGTGTGGTTCGCGTTAGCAATCCGCTTGTAATTCCTGTCTTACATTTTGATATGCAAGGAAATTAAAGAATATTGACGCATCATTGCGTATTTTCTGACGAACCTACGCTATTCGCATTTAGGTACACGAAACCAAATATGTGGTAACTGCGCAAACCTGTAATGGTTCATTTATTTCGTGCAGAGTTACATAATTTTGTGGCACTTAATTTTTCAGTCATTTCACACGTAACAACTGTACATTAAAGACGAATATAACGAGTGTCTCCAAGCGCGTAGTAGATGCATTCAGTGGCTTATGAGCGGTGCTTGTTAAGAGTCGCATATTTAAATGGTTTGACCCTTTACCTTACCGCGTAAGCTTTACGAAGTGTAGAGCTAATTTAATGTTGTAAACGCTTGCTTTATCGTCTTTCATCCATTTCCGATTATACACGCTATGAAACGAGTCATTGCCCAGATGCAATTCATCGTCACGGCTAAAACCCATGGGGGACTTTAAACATAGGAGCGCTTATTTAAGCCTCGCCTATTAGGATTAGAAGGCAAGTGCGTTGGCGGACTCCGTTCGCGTAACGCATTCAGTAGGTTTAACTTTATTCAGCTTGAACCAGCGAGTCTTCGCGACCCACGAGCGTGTGTTTGTCTCGTAACACGAAAGTCCTGGGTTCGAATTCCACCAACACTCAAAGTTGACCAAGCATTCACTTATCCTCAATTATGCTTCTCTCGTTACGAAACTGCCTTGAGAAATTTAGTGCATGCTTGAACACTCCAAATTATTTCTGAATTTTCCATCCGGGTCTTTTATTCACGGCCAACAACAACGACTACGACGACAGATTTTCTTTGACACATTACCCTTAACGACATCGTATTATGATCTTGTAAATTCAGCAAATAAAGCGATATACTTAAGAGAGCGGTACTTGTATGATGTAACGGCGCGTGGCGCGTGTCGTACTGGGTGGAGGCGCATCACCATGAGCCCATTTGAAAAGAGCTAGCAAAGCAATAAAAGGCAGAGTAAATGAACAAGAAAACCGCGAATAATATGCTCAACTAATTGATCAGCTGATGCAGCCTACCTACCAAAAAAAAAAAGCGGAGCTCAATATTGAAGCTGATGATTTAGGCCCTGCTTGTAGGAGACAACCGGCTCATGTACGCATTAGTTTTTCCCAGATGGTTGCAGCATCATCAATGTTTTCGCTTCGACACGAAAAGGTACCTTATTATTACGCTTCAGGCCACCTTAGCAAAAGTCGGCAGGAGCTAAGAAAACAAAAATCTCAATCCCAAACGTTGGCAATTCTGGAAGCGACGCTTGAGAGCTGCAGCTCTTATTTCAGAAAGATTGAAGACGATCCCTGGGCGGCTTTTAGTGACGCCCCTATAGGCTATGTACGGGGCGCGTAAAGATTGTGTTCGCTGAAATTGCAGCGCAAACAGTGCTCAGGAATAATATTAGATTACGCCATATGACATTTGTCATTTTTTTATAATGATAGTTTTCAAGCTAGGGAATAGATAAGGTTATTCGATATAGTTTTGCGTAGAGTGTGCTATTTTAATGCAAGTTATTGGCCAATTAAGAACATTTAATCTGTGCACCTGGAAGTTACGGGACGTTTTATGAAAACGTCCGGCAATTGCGCTTTGCCTAAATTGTGTTTTAGGAAAGCTTTTCGTGCCAGTCCTGCATTTTCCGGGCAGAAACATTTCAAACTGACTTTAGACCTTATAGCAAACGCCACGCATCACGTACTCCACGCAGACATCCTGTAGACGTCGGCATCAAAGCAATATAAGAAAACAATGCTAAGTGCAACTCCCGAATTCTCGCCTGGTAAGTAGCTTCTTGCTCCTGTGAAGAAATAGACTCGTCTAGTCGAGTTTCTATACACGGCAGCTTTTCTGACACATTGATCGTCGCCAAATCGTCTCCAGTTTGTTGTCGCCAACTCCCATTCATCTACCCTTTCCCAAGTCCGGTCAGGGGTTCCTCAAGATACTGCACTTGGCCCCTTCCTTTTTCGAATTTATATTAATCACCTGACAAATTACATAACATCTAGTATACGGCTGTTTGCCGACAACTGTGTAATATACCGCCCCATAAATAACCAATCTGACATCGCTATCATATAGAATGACCTGCTTAACGTGCAAGAAGTGTGCGACATCTGGCTCATGAAATTAAACGTTAATAAAACGTTAACCTACTTACCTTCTACCTATCAACTTTACGATATTCCAATACCTCAAACACCCTATCAAATCTCTAGGTATTCATATCTCCAGTGACCTATCCTGGTCCAGTCATATTTCTCATATAACCAACTCCGCTTGTCGCGTTCTTGGCTACTTACGCCGCAACATTTCATTAGCTCCCCCTTCTGTCAAATTAATTGCTTGCATCTTCGCTTGTCAGACCCAAACTTGAGTACGCTCACGCTAGATTCGATCCTCATCAAACTAATGTGATCAATTTACTGCCATCTACTCAAAATCGAACTTCACGTTTCATTCATTCAGATTACTCCTATCGCACCAGTGTTACCATACTAAAATCCAAACTTACACTTCACAACCTAGCTTCGCGCCGGAAACTAGCTCGCTTTTCTCTTTATCATAAGTTTTATCACAGCTTGCCACCTGACAACGTGGTCATCCGTCCAACCCATTGGTCATCTCGTCATCTCCACTTCAATGCCGTCTACCCCCAGCGCGCCCACACGACAACATTTGAAAAATAATATTTTCTCCACACTGCCCTGGATTGGAACGACCTTCCCAACCCCATCGCCTCACTAACCGACATTCATCATTTCAAGACTGCCATCGAAAGACATTTTTTATTGTACCCTCCGTACTCCAAGCCCACTCCTCATGTAATACCCCTTAAATGGGGCCTTTGAGGATTCAATAAATAAATAAATAAATGATTGCAGCGCTGTAAGGCGAATAGGTTATTTGCTTTATAGGTTTGCGAAATCCTGTAAGCCACCGACGTTCAAGAGTGGTATATTCTGTTCAGTAAACCATCCAAACTACTGTACATCCCTAGTGGGCGTCACACCACCAGCGCTTTCTCGGGGTGGGCAACTGGGAACTCGGTCAGAAATCTCTTGCGCTACAGCTATGGCCAGGATAACAAAAAAAAGCTTTATATGCGCGCATGATGTTACACAATTACACAAAACAAGTAGTCGCAAGAAATAGATATTCGAGCTATATATCGGCTTGAACTGCTTGAGTGATTGCGATCTGGCTTATGGGAATGGGAATAAGAGATGACCTTTAAGTGCCGAAGGGAATTTTCGACGAAAAGCCCGGACGAGAGAATTTCAGAAATGGGCCCTAAAATTTCTCATCTCACTCGTTGAGACGAGAATGGCCTCGGGGATATAAACGGGAGGACGAAGGCAATCTCGGTTTCCGACCATGGTCAAAGTTCGAAGAGTGGACAGTGCATGCAGCAAGACGCTCAGGGGCAACACGCTTGGGTTCTTCGAGCATAAAACAATGTTCCACACGCGCCCATACACGAAACCGTGGTAGGCGCACGAATAGTTACGGGCAGCCATAGAAAGCATTATGCAACCGATGGAAGTCTTGCACAGGATTCAGAACCATGGCCATGAGAGGGTGACCGGGATTCAGAGTTGTGGCAAACGTTCCGCGCGCTATGGCTTACAGCTTAGCATACTTTCTGCTGGATGCGTATCAGCCTCGGCGCGGCACGTTGCGTAGAGCTGCCGAGAAGAATCCAATTTTGTCATAAAAGTCGGCGACCTGAAGAAAGAACCCGGCCACGGCGGAGCGAGCACCAGAACGAGTGGAGCCAATCTTTTTTCCTGTGGCTTTTACCTTATCTTTTCTCCAACGTATCTCAGTCTCGGATCCGCTAAGCTCCACTGACGTCATTGTATTTCTTCGGAAACGAGGGAGGCGCGTCTGCGCTGTTTGCTGCGTCTGGGACTCCATCCGCGGACTCTAAGAACGCATAAATCTAGGGCGATATCTCTCTATTTTCTGCTTACTTCGCGTTTGCAGCTCTGCCTATTTTCTCACCATTTCCTCTAATGCTTGGCATGGATGCGGCGGGGTGCCAACCCTTGAACTAGCTGTCTTCGCCTACGGTGTCGTCAACTGTACGGAGCGGGAAGAGTGAGGGGTGTGGGGCTTGGGAACAGTCTTCATGCTTTACGTGCTCTTTATCCACTGGGGCTAAAAAGTGCCGCTTGCATTATTCTTGATATGATGATTACTTTTTTCGCTGCACAGCGTTTATCCGTGCAGGCTCGGAAACCAAAACCCTCTTTTCTGCGATTATGGCTTTCACTTAAGCATGAGCATTCAGATAGCTCTTGGTGACAGTTGCACTACGCTGTCGAGGGGGTAAAAGGCTGTGCGTGCTGTTCACGACAGTGAAGCGCCCGCCTCATCGGATGCCATAGAAGCTTTTCGTTTTTATAAGACGATGCTGCTCTAGCTAATATCTGCTTTGAAAGTCATTTTTCGATCACTTGGCGAAACATTCCGCTTCTGGTAACGAACATTGCTGAGGCTCGACTTCGTCATCCATATTTCGTGCTGTATAAGCTTCCAGCCTGCAGCACCGTTTTCAATAATATATTCCTAAATTACCCACCGCATGGAAGTAGGGGGTGTGTGCATATTGCAGCTGGAAGCTTTTTGATGGAATAAATATAGGGGCACATACACTCTAGCGTACTCCCTTTAGCTGGAAAGCTTTCTCTAATAGTGTACAGTTGGTTTCAGCCACTAAATAGGCGATATGCTGTACTGTTGGCGACGGAGGCACATTTTAACCTCAGATAATTTTGGATTTGTTTGAGGGGTTTACATACTCAAAGCGACTCAGGCTATGACAGACGCCAAAATTCATTTGGTAACCGTAGCAATCTCTGAAGACTTTTATCGCAGCACGGGAAGTTTGGCGCTTAGCAAATAGAAGATATCTAAACTACGGTCAAAAGCGTAGTACCTGCGTTAACTTCGCATACTTAAAACTAGGAATCAATTTCCGTTGCCGCCCACAAGTGTCCCGCATTTTTGCCGACGCAAACTACATCAGGGCTTGAGTATCACCACTCTCTTCAGATAGTGAGTTTACCAAGGCTACGTTGCCTCTTTCCTACTCATGTGCAGAGTTATTCCAACTTAGATTGTATCCTTAGTCAATCGTAAAGAACCACTCATGAAGATATCGCTTTGATTATAGCATCGCCATCGCCTAGATGTCGCAACATAGGGTTCCCGCAGACTTTGAAAGATCCTTCAGCTTCTGCCAGGCTTCTTGCACTTCCTTTCTTATATTTGAGGATAGTTAATTATGATCAGTACGGAAAAAGTTCAGCCAATGAGAAAAAATGTAAGGGAATCGACTCATTATTCATTTTCAGTTTTTAATAGCGAAGCTCTGAGGGGATAGGCTTTAGTTAACTTCGTTGGCATTTGCTTTCTGCCCTCACAGCAGGATCTCTTACTATGAGGGTCTCTCGCTTTGCGCCAACATTCGAGTTTCTTCTGATTTTGTTCCTGGCTGAATATACTTACTGACGACAAAGCGCAATGAGCGCTGTGGCGACCTGAGATGTTCTTGTACTGCCTCAATCAGGGCAGCGGTTGAAGATAAACAAGAAATTTGAAAACTACAAAATGAGTGAAAAAAAGAAGTTTTTTGTTATCATGGGCTATATGTCGCTATTGGTGTTATTGTTTAAAGCCCATGGTGCAAGGTAAATGATTTACGTTTAAAGGCTCTGTACGCCAGCATCGACAGAGGTATCACTTAATAAGATACCATGTGTGACTGCTATGTCTCATTTGCTCCGCCGTGTATTCCTTTTGAAGTTATAGCTTTTGCAAAGCTGTGCTCACTGGTTCGTACCAAAAATCAAACATCAAGCTGTCTCTTCAATGACGATGTTCTTTAGGTTGTGTTTCCCGCACTGTCTGAAACACGCCAATAATTTAAACTTCAGTTTCTTTCCAGAGACTAACCTATGCTCTAAGTTTATTCTTTCTTCCTGGACAGTTTTCCATGAACACCAAATCTCGAACACCCTAGAGTATTGAAGTCACTTGCGAAAGCCGTTGTTTCTTTTTTTAGCAAAATTGTCCTCTTTGACAAAGATATTTGCCTATGGACACAGAAAACATTGAAGAGCGCCTATATGACAGACCTGCTAGGTTTGAAATTAGGCTTAGGTTCGTTTTAGTTTACCACAACATGTACTAGTGCCCCCAAATAAAAACTGAGCACATGAACGAACAAAATTTTGTTTCGCGGTGCGCCTTGCAAACTGGTGCGTATGTGTACAATTTGGATGCGTGTGGGTCACCTGGATGTTCACTCCACGCTTTTAGTGCTCGCCTCATAAGCAGCCCGGATGAAGGAGACCGCTTTTTCCTCAAACCCGTGCCTGCTTTATTTTGTGGGCGCTAGTACAGTGACGAACGATTACATGACGGCGAGTGAGTAGTCATATATCAAACAGCGCTCCAACTAGCATTATTCGCTGCAAATATACCAAGACAATTGTTTCTGCACCAGCGCCAGTGCTTCGCGACACTTAATGCAGTGCAGGCGGCGATGTCAGGTGTTGTGGTATGCAAACCGCGTCCGAAGCCACATTGATAGAGCGTCGCGTATTGCTATATAAGCGCCGAGTGCCAGGCGCTCCGTGCTCTTTTGTGCTCTGCACGGGCGAGCGAATAAACCGTGTCCATTGGTCGTCCCTCTGGCTCTGCCTCGTCTTTCGCGGCGACACCATACTTGCGATGAAGATGAGATAAAAATCTTCCGGGTCGCAAGAAACCACTAGCAGCAATCGCGGAATGTGCAGCGAGGATACTGGAAGGACGGCATCTAGCGGAAGGTTCCATCAGTCCATCGGGGACGGCGATAAAGGGTTCGAGTCTTACGTGGAGAGGTTCACACATTTCCTGAAGACCTCCCACATGAGCGACGACCTCAAGGTGTCGGTATTCATAACAGTAATAGGAAAGAAAGCCTATAAAACTTCGAAAACTTTTCTAGGCCCTGACAAGTCGGAAAACAAGGCTTAAGCACAGCTGTGCAAACCCCGGGAGAGCAATAAGTACCAAACCCATCAGTAATTGTTAAGGGGTTCGAATTTACCCGTCGTTTTCAGCAACAACGTGAAATGGTGGTAGCTTTCGCGGTTTAACTGAGGGGGTTGGGGGCGTCGTGCGACTTCGGGGCGTTTCTAGACTAAACTCTTCGCGACCGTTTGGCGGCCGGGCTCTGTTACAGGGACACTCAAGCTGAGCTGTTAAAAATTTAAAAATATCTGAAATATTGCAAAGAGTATCGAGTTGGCCCGCACGGAAACCAGAACTTTCAGCCCAGATGGGGCGAAGGAATCGTCAGCACTTTTTACCGCAAGCCGGATAGCGGGAAATGCCCACCGCGCTCGAAGGACGACGCTGCTACGTTGCCCGCTGGGGAAAGGGCGACGAAGTCACCTGACTATTTCCGATGCGGCTCAGAGCATGAAGTGTCTACCTCCAGATATCGCGAGTATATTGGTCGGTTGTGTAAACGCAGAATGTGTAAGGACAGAAATGGATTCTCTGAGTACGCGACAGCTTAGAACACTGTCGCGAATGTATTCCTGCTGCATAATATCTGCTCCAGCGAGGCAAGCACCGGTCGTTTTGAAATTTGCCTAAAGGTAGAGCACAAAAATGTTAGCACGCAGACTGATATGGGAACGTCTTTATCGGTTGTGCCAGAGGCACTGTACAACACATACTGACCCAGCCTTCCTAAATCAACATGCTGTATAAAGCTAAGAACTTATGGAGGTACTCCGCTGCCGGTAACGTGGAAGATAAATGTTTCGGTAGAGATCAAATAAAGTTGCCGCATTGCTCGAAGCGTATGGTATGATTTTTTATCCCACCTTAGGCATGATCAGTAACAGTGCAATTAAATTAGTGCTGAAAGATGGTTGTACACCTGTCTTTTGTAAAACGCGATCGGTGCCATTCACGCTTAAGAAAGCAGTATCTTCAGAATTACAGAAACTTGTAAAGATAGGAGTGTTAGTACCTACTAAGCAGAATGACTGCACGATGTCAATAAATGTCGTGCCGAAACCAAACAACCTGATCAGGATGTGTACTGACTTTAAAGTAAGGCTAAGTCCATGCCTAATTAGCACGGATCCATGTATTAGAGCCCCTTTCCTGCCATGGAGGATCTGTTTCTAAGAATGGCCGGGTGGAAATATTTTATTGAACTTTATCTGCCTTGTGCTTATCAGCAGCTGGAATTGCACCCGCAGGCGCAGTCGCTAGTCGTAGTAAACACAATTTAGGATTGTTCATGTACACGCGCCTACCCTGTGACATTAGAAGTGCACCTGCGATCTTTCAAGCAGTCATGAATGATATACTAAAAGCAGGAGCTACATTTGACGATTGTTTTCACAGGCATACGTTTGAAGTTAGAAAAGTTCAAGTTCTCTCAGACTTCTCGCTCGTATTTGGGGCTCAGACAAGGGGATACGCCCGTGAGATTAAAAAGTGAAAGCTACAGCGGCGGCGCCACCATCAGTGAATGGGGCACAGCTGCGAGACAACCTGAGGTTGATTAACTTTTATTGGAAGTTTGTTCCCAACTTGGCCGCAAGGCTGAGACCATTCATTGCACGACGTCGTAAATCAGGGGAAAAGCTTTTCAGTCCTCACGTGGTGAAGAGAAAGCGTTTCATCAAAGTAAAATTAGCTAACTGAAGATAACATTTTGACATACTGAGACCAAAACAAATAGGTAGGGCTCGTGTGGCATGCATTCACGTACGGTGTTGAAGCCATCCGTTCATAAATTTCTGAGAAACGAAAGGCCAATTGTATCTGCGTTTAGGGAATTGAGAAAAGCAGGAAAAGGTAACGCTCACACTTAAAAAGAGGCCCTCGCCATTGTTTCTAAGCTGAAGAAAATTCACAAATACCTCTTTGTGCGTAGGTGTCTTTTTAATTAGAATTACCAGCCATTAGCTAGCCTTCTCGTGCACAATAGGCGCGTTCCAGTAATGTCAGTGGCACGCATGCAACCCTGGGCTTTGTTGCTAGCGGCGACGATTACATATGGGTGTATCGTAAAGGCAGCGGTGTTGGGAATGCTGATGCGCATTCCCGGTTGCGGTTTGCGAATGATAAAGACAACTCAGATTAGGTACACTTCTTCTCAAGTGTCGATGAACTCTTCTTGTTTAATGACGTGACCAAGAAACTAACAAGTACTGATTGCGTGCTATAGAAAATGCTATTTTAGCAACTAGTGGCAGACCTCCGCGGTAGAAGTAGGCGGTAGAACTCTTAGAGAGGATATAGGCAAGCTGTCTCAAAAGACGAAAAATTTGTATTAGAAACGCCCAAGTATGAAAGCCTCCTATTAAACAGAACGGATAGAGCTGACTGAGGTACCAAAACAAGTCAATAGGCGCAAGGTGGCAGAAATAGGCAAATAAAACATGGAGAAAATTGAGCATGGTGTAAAGAACGGTCGTAGCCTGAAAGACGAAAACAGGAAGTTAGGCAAACACGAAGATCAGATGTATGCCCTGAGGGACAAGGCAGGCAATGTCATTACTAAATTGAACAAGATAATCAAGGTAGCCGAAGAGTTCTATACGGACCTCTACAGTAGCCACAGTAGTCGGATAAGAATGAAATTGGCTGCAGTGAAGAGCAATTAGACGTTCCGCCAGGTACGAACGACGAGGTTAAGAACGCCTTCTAGGCGGTAGATGGGTGCCACGTATTAAATTTTACATCGGCGACAATGTAGGCATCTTTATTGCTGGAGGAGCCTATTTTTTAAATCTCACTGAGCACACGATACTGCTATCCCTGCCACTTCCCCTTAAATGGTGCTGTTACACGCGTACTGTTCGTTATTTTGATTATTCTAAGAAAATTCTTTAGGGCCACCCGCTTCTGAAAAATAAAGAAACGGGCCTATTTCCCGCCTCACAACTGTAATCTATTCGCAACAGTCAGCATAAGATAATGAATAACATGACAAGTGAACAAATCGCAAGCCACTATCTTTGTAACACTGGACAGCAAGTAGACGTTTTTTCTACTCACGTTTAGTCAACTACGACAGGGTATGTTAAGTGCAGCTTTATCAAATGGTGATGTGAACCTCTTATGAAGCCTCACTGCAGAGCTACCACGAAGAGAACGAATGATCGTGCAGGACATGGGAATTCTTCGTTTGCTAATACTGAGAATGCGAATCTGTTTTGCTGGCTTCCTTCTGTTGGCCCAGTAAAGCTTTCTTTTCAAGACCTCTGTTTCAAATATATTTTCACACATTTAGCATGTTTCAGTCGCCCTTCATTTATTAAAACCTAAATATATTTAAATATTGCAATCATGACAAAAAGTAACAGGATATCATTTTGTTTGCTGTAGAGGTCCTTTCAGGAGAACTTAGGTCACTAATGGCTTGCACAGGCAAGAATTGATTATTATAATGAAACAGTAGCAATCGATTATCGCACCAAATTAGTCGTACATTCATATTAAGCTGTCTGTGCTGCGCAAGATAAGCACTGCATCATGTCATGGCACGTCTTTTGATGTATGTATACAATGAATGACCAAATTAATAAAACACCAAGTTGTCAGACCATCAAACTATAAAGCAGTCTATGAGGCAGTTCATACGCTTCGAAAGAAAGATACTATCTGGGTTGGTAACGTAACATGTGTCGTTTGAGATAAAATAAGCTATAAGAAATTGATACAAAATGTAAAAGCAATTCATTCTGAAAAAAAAAAGAGAAAAGAAAACTGCTGGGCTGGGTTTGGTCTTCTTAAGGACATAGAAATGAAAAAGCCTTTTCTTTACTCTCGAACCGATAGCGTCATGTTATGATCATCATAGTTATACCAACTATCTTCATTGCTATGATAACCAACGATCATCATCATCACTCTCACTAACTATATCGTCACGTTCATCGGCACTGCCAAGGTAGCAAAGAAACATTACAACAACGCTACATTTTTGTTTTAGTTGAGCGACCTTTGAATGTACTTAATGTCTTTTTTTCTATCGCTTTAGCTTTGTTATGTAGAAATGTTTGTATCATGTTTCACTGTATATAGAAACATAAGTCTACCATGTGTGCAACATAAATATAACATTTTTGAAAATGACAGATACGTTGCACGAGCATGTCGGCCTAAGGATAGTGATGGTAGACAACTTGAACGGTTTCAAGACCAGATTACCGAACAATGCCATAACCAAGTAAGACTCCTATGCTCACTTCTAAACAAATAACTTAGAATGAAGTTTTTAATTCCACCACTGAAGGCTGTCTCATGAACGAAAGTTGTGGCTTGGTGGTTTGTGGGGTTTAACGTCCCAAAGCGACTCAGGCTATGAGAGACGCCGTAGTGTCGAGTAGGTAAGAAGCAAACCCTTCATAACGAAATAACAAGCCTATGCGAGCTTTCTATGCACAAAAACATCTCAAAGATTTAGTTCCAAAGAAGCACTATTTAAACAAATTATGTTTGATAGAAGAGAAAGTTGAAATGTTCTGGGACTGAGTGCTTGATACATGCCTGATGTGTTGTTTCTTAGTTGTGATTTGAACATTATTTAATTAAAATATTATATTATAGCAACATTTCTTCGTAAAAATAAAATATAGTGTATAAGATTATATAACATTATAGTAAATATTTTATGTCAATATTAGTATTTTCTTTTACAAACTCTACCAATTATTTTTATGTCACGAAACGACAGGCAACATTAAGGCAAATTACATAACACATTTATAACATTATTTTTATGATCGGTAATACTTGAGTGTCCTCGTCATCACACTCATTAATTACCATTCACTATTACCAAGTATCAGCACTACAATGACCAAGTTTATTATCGCCATATAGTGTAAGTAGCCATCGGTGACTATCATTATCATTGTTTTAATTTCTTACGATCGCATCAGTATCAGCTATCGTTCCCTTATACACGCGCACACATACATGTTTGTGTGTGAAACTAGCTGTGACTGTCTCGGACACTAACTTTATATTATAATTGAGAGATTGTGCTGCGGACACACCCTGTTCCCATTCTCCGCCGATGCGCTTGCCGACAATTTTGTTCACCCCGCCTATGGGCCAAGAATTTCTTTCGCCTTAATATATGTGAAATATGCAGTCAGACCGATTGCTGTTCTAATAATAAGCACCGAGAAAATTATATCTGAAATGATACTTCCGTTCTAATTATTATATTATCTTTCTTGCCATCCATCCCGCAAGAATTTCGGTACTCTTGCATAGACATTTCTTTGACGGCTTTTTCGTGCTTATTAAAAAAATACACCGCTTCTCCACAGCGTTCCTGCCGGCGGCGATCTGGTTACCTTGGACTCAAAGTGAAACTAAGCAAGCTCAGCAAGCAAAGACAGTCGTCATTCTCAATGAGCATAAAGAAAAAATTGAAATTGCTTTTTCTGTGACAAGTAAATTATCTTTTCTCGAGAGTTCTTTTCTTAAAACACTCATAAATCCCCTCCCCCCCACCCCCCGCCCAAATATTTGCTTATATTGATTGGTAAAAAAAGCCCCGTACAAAATATTACTTCTCTTCAATGAGCTTCACTGAAAAAGCCTATGGGCGAAACGGAGAAACTTTGTGAATACCGCATAATGCGAGCACCGAATCATCCGATGTTCAAATCAAACAACTACGGGGAAGCGGGAGGCAACCGACTTCAATTTTCAATCCTTAGTGCGTGCATGTACAAGATAGCCACTTCGCCTCAGAGTGTAATGACGTCTAAACTATCTACCGTCCTTTCTAATTCTCTGCAACCATCCCGGTGGGAAGCACGAAAAGTATTTCGCTCTTGCGTATTGCTCCAGGGCAACAAGTCTTCGCGTTACTTCTAAAGGATATAAGCATAGTTTGCCACCCGCTTCCAAGCATTGCAAAAAAAAAAAAAGGGATCATAGCGCAAAGCATATATGCATCATCACATCGTCCTTTTACGCTTTGACCGATGAAGAAAATTTGGCCTTGCAATTCGCAAGCAAATATTTCACGCCTGATTTACTGTCACTAAGCATTTCATACTGATACAGTATGGTGCGTTTTATTTTTTTCATCCTTACACTTTGAAATGGTGTTCATTTCAGAGCGTTTGGGAACCCCGGCTGACTTTGCCTGTCCTATATTTGTGCACAAGCCACAATCCAGTGCTACTGTTGTGCAGATAATAAAAGAAGTGCGTACTGAAGCTAAAGGTAGCCAGTGTGCGTAGGATATTTGTTCTATTAGCGACTGATTTGTCGATAAATGGAACTGCTCGGAATCACAAAAGTTCGGCCATCCTCCTTGGCCTTCTCGCCATAGGTGCGTTGCACAAAATGAATTACCCGTTATTTGTTCATTACGCATGCACCTTGGTTACCTAACAGAGATAGTGCTCTCGTATCATTATGTTGTTTTGTAAACAATGATTGTTCATAAACATAATTACCATAACAACGATTGTTCATAAATATAAACATAAACCTCCTTCTCATCACGGTCTAAGCGGTTTCTTTCGGTTGCCCTAAAAACATTTTGGATACTATTAACCCTTCACAATCTCTTCGCGCAGTACAGTGTTTAGCATGAGTGATTTTCCCGGAGGAAGCGCTCGAGATGCACACATAGGCCCACCGCCGATGCGAGCACCAAGAGGGCATACTGTAGTCGCTGACGGCGAAGACGTGCCTGCATCGTGTAACGCAAAGTCAAAACTCTAGAATAGTATTTAAAGCTTGCTATTTCTCATTACTAAATGTTGGCAGTTAATGCGCCACGAAAACTCTCGAACTGACCGGAAAGTAGTCAGGGAGCAAAACTAAAGCTTTAATTTTTGGAAAGGATCCTAAAGTAGCTAACTCTGATAACTTGCCGCGGTTGCTTGTTTGGCAATGAATAGATAATATGGTGAAGAAGGTACAAATTGTTTCACTGACATCGTTTGTTCGAGCAACAAAACATATCATTCGGTCTCAATATAGGCATGAAAAATAGCTAATCAAACACAGAGCTGAAAGTTGGATTCCTGTTTAAATTAGACAAATAATTGAGGGAGCAAAAGCAAAACAAGACTTCTGGGAAATTTAGGTCAGTGCGCAGAGGGTGAAGACAACAATATTCAACAAGTGCTAAACCAGCACCACACACATTAAAATTAAAGGAACAGGTTACAAATCTCATCATAAAACAATTTTCTTTCTGATGGCAATAATAAATACGCTTTTCTCCGCTGAAGCTGCAGATGTGGTTACAGTATTCTATAGGTAATTCAGTCATGAACGAAAGTGTTGAATTAAAATGAAATGATGTGCTTTTAAGAGCTATGAAGCATTTGGAGAAGTCTATGACCATTTCAGAGTGATTCAATAGTTTAGTGCACTGAAATGTTAGCGTTTGTCGACTATAATTGGTTCGTATGACAGGTACCTTCCACATAGGCTTGCGAATCAGCTATGAGTTATGTTCTGTCTGAAGACTGAGTTGTTTCTCGGGAAACATCTAATGGCCATGAGCACACTATTTTGCAAAGATTTTTCTGTGGAATATTGGAATTAAGCATGGCGAATGGAACAATATACTAATAACAGTAAAGTCATGCGTGTTTCACGGAGAGCTTTTATTTGATTGCCTTACTTATTAAATAAAATTGCTGTAGTGTCCGCTGACACCTACCAATACCTCGGTGTTTATGTAGCAGTGAATTTACCCTGAACGAGTCAAATTGATTATATAATCTTAAATGCTAAGTTATCCTGGCCGTAATTATCCTAGTCGTAATTTCTGCACCACTTCATCTTTCCTTAAAATGTTGCTCATCAAGACACTGCAGATACGACCTAAACTTGAGTATGCATCAGTATGGGATCATGCCTATTAACATATTGAAGGCTCTAAAACGAGTTGAAAATAACTCCGCTTGTTTTATTCCACCTAAATACTATCAAACTTCCAGTACAATCGCCTAGAAATGTTAGCCTTACATTGCAGTCTCTAAGATTCCGACATAAAACTTCGCGCCTAACTGTATTTTATGGGCTTTACTACCATACTGTATTTTACAGCGTATTCATTACCGAACCCTTGTGCCGCTCTCATCACATTGATCCTTTTCGCAAAGCAGGTGGTGATCGTTGCAACGCAAAAACTTCTTTTCAGTCTTTCTCTTGCGTATCAAGAATGAAATTACCTTCAAGCTGAAATTGTATTAATTGATTGTAGTCACCGTTTTTCCATTCTTTAGCTAGCATTCTATAATTAAGTGAAACTTCTTTGTATACTGTGTTACTGCATTTATTGTTACCTTGTGTTAACTTGTACTACTCCCTCTCTATTGTCCCAGGCCCTGATGGTGAAAAAATAAATAAATTAGAGTTTCACATTGTGTACGCGTCTCTCGCTCTATAAAATGTATGACCTGTAAAATTAGGAACAGAAGAATATTTCCTTGACTAGTCGCAATAGCTGTCGCATCAGACGGCAGCAGGTAGGTACCCTTGCTGCGGTTTTTATGTTCTCGATGCTTCCTCAGCCATAACAGGATATCCTGATTCTCTGCAGAGTTCATCCCTTGCATTTTGGAGTGTAGCATGTTTTTTTCTACGCTAAACCTTCTCCCGAAGCTCTCATCTTCTGCCTGTTTCCTCCAAGACCATCTGTGAGAACCAAACAATATCCCGACTAACACTCCTTAATTCTACAAGCAGATAAATGAAGGGGAAAATGAGGGTGCTCGTTTTAATGCATGAAGGAAAGAAGCCCACAGTCGGCGAAGCCAAGGAAAGCATTGGGGATGGTACTTCGTCTTTTTCTTTCAATTTTTACTTCGGTAATTACACAAATTAGCAATATAATTTGCCTAGGGTAAAGATAATTAAGCACAAAGCAGAAGGAAAAACAACGTGCCGATGGTGGGAACCGAACCCACGACCTCCTAATATCGCGTCCGTGGTCTTCCAACTGAGCTACATCGGCCGCTGTCCCACCTGCTACTTTCTTGGGTATTAATCTTGCCTGTATACAAACCTTGAGAGTGTTCACCAGCGCCACCCCCCACCATAGCGGTGGACGTGAAACATCCTGTGTTACCGCCAGCGTCACGTAGAACGTGATCAAGATCGAGGGCGAAAGCTGTGCTAGAACCCCTTATCCTACCTATGGCTTCAAAACCGCTCTTGCACTAAGCCTCTCTTTAGACAGACAGATGTAGATAGAACGATTGCAAACAAGACGCGAAATGAGAACAATGTACGTTTTCGAAAGTAAGCGGCATAACACCAAGCACCTTGGAAAATAATGGTTACCTGTAATTTGCGTGCTTATCAATAACCTACAATTTTTTTTAGAAGTTTAGAACCTAAGGGCTTTGCTTCAGTTTGTAAATATTGTTACGCGAAGACTAGTTATATTTAAATTATATTTACAAGACAGTTATAACTGGCTTAGCAGCAAGCCGCACCACGGAACAAGTCCCACTTCGTCGCCTTCTATCTGCCTTCCGTGAGGCAAGGGTAGGAAAACCTTGTCCTCGTCTTCTCGTAACATGGCCCTCGGCGGTGTAAGCGCTGTTAAACTGGGAATGAAGGCATGAGTTCGTATGGTTTCAGGCGGGAAGCATGTACATTGTCAGTAGGGGAGGAGAGGAGGAGGTAGATGCGGGCACAAGAGGCTCAAATCATATGTCACATCGGTGGCTTGGCGCACAACATAATAAGGGCCACTGTAGGGGGACAAAAGTTTCTCCGAGAGGCCAAAGCGACGTGCAGGACACTATAGAAGGACCAAGTACCCAGGATCATATGATACGTTGCAATATCACCTACGGTAAGCAGACTTTAGGAAGTGTGAGGGGCAAGGAACCGACAACGGGTTACTTGGCACGGTTCAGTAGCTTGAGCAATGGCGTCACACGCATAGGTGGTTATGGGGCGGCCAACAGGCAAGACCAGCGTATCCAAAGATAAAGCAGGGTTCTTGTCAAAAAGTAGGAAGAAGGGTAAATAACCCGTTATGTCGTGCTTCGAAGAATTGTAGCCAAATTTTACATATGGCAGCGTGAGGTCCCATTCGTTGTTATCAGGTGATACATAAGTAACATGTCCTTTATTGGGCGGTTGAAGCGCTGGGTAGGGTGGTTGGTCTGTCGATGGTACACGGACGAGAGCTTGTGCTTCGTAGATTAGGAACACATGATCTATTCAATAATTCGGAACAAAAAGTAGCGACCACGGTCGGTGCTTAATTGCGATGAGTGCAGTGATACAGAATATCGCTGTGTAAAAGGAAGTCAGCGACATCCGTAGCTAAGCTCGTGGGTAAAGCTTGTGTGATAGTGTAGCGTGTCGCATAATCGGTTGCAACTAGAATTCATTTGTGATCCTACCGTGACGTCAGGAACTGGCCAAGAAGGTGAAGCCCATCATGACAAAACGGTTTCACGGGCACGTTAATAGGTAGAAGGCCAGCAGGTGGCCTCGGTGGTTTCTTTCAACGCTGACATTTGTCGCCGGCTGCAATTTAGCGCCGGATGCTGCGGTAGAGTCCAGGGGAAAAAACAGCATACCCGGTTGTAAGTGCGAGGCACACCAAGGTATCCAGCTGTGGGCAAGTCGTGGAGTTTTTCAATAACAGAGCAGTGGACCTGCTTGGGAATCACCAATAGAAGGGGGGAACTGTCATTATAAAAGCTACGGCGGTAGAGGACACCATCCTGCACAACAAAAAGGTGCAGTGAAGAACCCGATCTTCAGATGTCAGGCCTTCAATGATGGATCTTAAAAATGGGTCGTTGGGCTGTTCGTCACTTATTTTGATGAGATTGGAGAGGGCGAAAATGCAGAGAATGGCCTTTGTGTCATTGAGATCAGGGGGCTGTTCAGGATAGCAAGACAAACAGTTGGCGTCTTGATAAAGGCGGGCGGACTTGTACAGTTCTGTGTAAGAGTATTCTTGAAGGCGTAGGGCCCAGCGACCAAGAGAGCCGGATGGACCTCTCAGGAAAGCCAACCAACAAAGCGTATGATGGTCAGTGACATCTGAGAAAGAACGGCCCAATAAGTAAAGTCGGAAATTAGCGTCAGCCCATGCGAGTACGAGGCAATCGCGCTCAGTAATCGAATAATTGCGTTCGGCGTTGGAGAGAAGGTGGCTAGCATATGCGATGACACGTTCTTCACCGTGGTGGTGTTGGACCAGCACTGCACCGATTCTATATCCACGGGCGTCTGTTCGAACTTCAGTGGAAGCTGAGGGATTGAAATGAGCCAAAACGGTGGAAAAGACAGTAAGCTTATAAGCGTTGAAAGCGCTCTTTGCTGAATCAGGTACCCACGTGAAATCAGTGCCGGCCTTTAGTAGGTCGGTGAGAGGACGAGCGATACAGGCAAAACATTTAATAAAGCGCCTAAAGTAAGAACAGAGGCTACTAAAGCTCTGCACATCCTTCGAAGACTGGGGATGCGAAAAGTTTTTGATGGCTTGAATTTTAGCCGGATCAGGTCGTACTCAGGGGACAACCATGTGTCAATCAACCATGTGTCTAAGAATCGTGAGTTGACGGGGACCAAACTGGCATTTCGATGAACTGTTTGACTGTTTTTTGACGGTCCTTCTTTTTAACAGTGATTTGCGAAGATTCCCACCGTAATTCGACGGAAGAAAGGTATTTAGCTCCGTGGAGGCAATCTAGGATACCATCGAGTCTGGGAGGAATCACACTTCTCTTTTAGTGGTGCTGCTCAGATCTCAAAATCAACGCAGAAGCGCCAGCTTGCGGCTTTCGTTTTAACCAGAATGACTGGGGACGCCCATGGGCTCGTCGAGGGTTCGATGATATCTTGAGCGAGCATCTTGTTAACCTCCTTTTTGGATTACCTGACGTTCAGCACTGGATGCACGATAAGGACGTCGATGAATAGGAGTGGTGTCGCCGATGTGTATGCGATGCTGCACAAGAGCAGTTCGAGTTAAAGAGCGCTTATTTATATAAAACTTGTCTCTGAAGCTAGCAGATAGAACAGTGCGTGAGTTCTTGGAGGAGAAAGATTCGTAGCGACCATCTTGGCGCAGTCTTGGAAACTGGAATCTTCAGAGAGAGAGAGAGCAGTCAGAAGAGGACAGCAACACGGTGATCACAACAGAGAGATCGCATTCATTTTTTGGACAAAGTGTGGCGAGCGAGATGCCTTGAGGGAGGGGCTGGACTTGTGATGCAAAGTTCTGAGCAGGAATACATATTTGGTTTGCGGTCATAGTGACGACGTTATCAGCAAGGGCAACACTTCGTATGAGGGGTGCATTAAGGTTTGGCGTAACGGGATAGTGTCCACCGGGAATAGTGGGTACAGAGCAGAACGTGACGTAAGTTGCGGCTTCAGGTGGTAGGCAGACAAAGTCGACACTGCACAGGCGGCCCAAAACAGAGGAGGGCGGATCTAAAGGAGAAAGAAGGTCAAGTTCAACGACGCCTGTAGCACAGTCTATGATGGCTGCATGGTCAGAAAGGATGTCGAGCCCAAGAATGACGTCATGAGGACAAGGGAGTAGGACAGTGAAGAAGACGGTAGTATGGCAGCCAGATATTGTTAAGCGGGCCTAGCACAAGCCAAGCGTTACAGAGGCATGTGTCAGCACTTTTCGCAAGTGACAGCAGAGTCCTGGGCTCTGAAGAAACTTGCGCACCAGTATCAATCAGGGCTTTAAGGGGTGTTCTATCAACGAGCACGGTGAGCAAATTATGGCGCGCACCAAGAGCTGGGAACGTATTCCAAGTTTGCGTCGTTATCGTGAGTGTCGCTATCTCCCCGACCTCGAGTCACCTGGTCGGTGGAAACGCTGGAAAATGATGCTGCCCCTTCTTCCGGTTCCGCGAAACTCACAGTTCTGGAGTTTCGACCAATCAGATGACTCGAGGTCACGGTAAAATAGCGACACTTCAACAACGACACAAACTCGGAATTTGAGTTCATGGAACCTAGATTTGAGATCATGGTCCCTGCTGCAGCATCAACTTTAAGCGCTGCAGCACCCAGTTTTCCGTCGGGAAGCGGCCATATTGATTGAGAGATAAAAAGCGACGAAGTTGGGGCGAGCGGGGACTGAGGGCAGTGTGGGGAGGGCGATCTGTTGAGGCGTGGAGGATAGGTATCAACGGCAGGGTTTGAAGGTTAGTGACGAGGACAGAATGGATGGGAGCGGTCATCGTAGACAGTATAGCGTGGAATGTGGAACTTTAACTGTCTTCCGCGGGGCTAGGGCAAGAAACACTTCGTCCCCGTCTTCTTGTAACAATATTCCCGCTGACCCAAATCTCGTGACGGTAAGCGGATGTCTTGTGTCCTCCTTGCTAAATGGAAGTGACTTCGAACAAAACTAAAGGAGCGCCACCTCGGGGATCAAAAGCAGACTCCTTGGGCTGTAAACATTTATAAAGACTATAAAAACCTTGAAACCAAGGATCGTGCTAACATCGAACCATGTATTTGAGAAATGTCAATATTTCAGCTATATCAAATAAATCCAGCTCTGCCGCTTGACTTGAACAAACTATAGGTGTTACCGTAATCTACCTTCAAAAAAGCATTGAAACCTGGTCAATCATAAACTTAAGACGTCCGACCGCTCAATCATTTGGTGCGTGTTTGCAGCAGAGATTTGCACCTATTGTAGAGGTGGGAGAAAGTTGAGCTCAAAGCAAGGACAGCACCGTCAGCGAACGCGGCGGATGCAGTCAGGGTTGAACGGACAAGAAAGATCTAAGAATTTTCAATCTCTTGCTGGCTGTGGTGGCCACGTGGGATGCTTCTCCTGCGAAATAGGTTCTACACGTGCTGTGCTGCCAGCTCGGTTAGATAGTGTGGTGATAGTAGGATGTGCAGCTGCTACATCCTCTCCTCACACTGTTTCAGTAGTTTCTTCGCTGCATGCATGGCTCAGTGACGACAGACAACGTTTGCAAAACTCACCAGAAAAGCGCATAAGGATTTGTGGCAATGTTTTTTTGACGCGCAGCCTTTGTGCTGTTTCCCGGGATACATTGGTTGGGCTCACACAGATATTGCAGAGACATAATTCAGGGAAGATTTAGTGTAGGCGTAGCACAATCACCTGCACAAGAAAGTTGTTTAGGTACGCCGACCTGTGAATGCTTCTACCGCGATTAGTTCAGTTGCATGCTACCGCGCTTAGTTCAATCGCATGCCCAATGAAACTTTTGTATCGAATGTTTGGGGAGACTATCACCGGTATAAAGAGCTTGTCAAATGTTGAGACGTGTTCTTGTCTGAAGTAGCGATTGTACATAGCACCTTTATTTTAAGAAACACACATTCCTTTCTCAGAGTTAGTATCTTTGGTTGTAATAAAGGAAGCTGTTTACTATTAAATCTGACATGTAACTAAAACCATCATCTGGGTCAGATTTGTTATAAGTGGGATCGACTGTATTCACCTGCGTATTCGTCATGTTTGGAGCTTCCGTCAGGTTTGATTATATTAAATGCGCTGTGAGCTAGGCGTGCGCTGATAGGTGATCCGAGCAGATGTACCAATCGATGAAGTTGTCATCTAATGGGCTGTGGAACAACGATCGTGCGAGTGAGAGTAGCGGTGCCGAGTACTACAAGCACGCCAGTGTTTTGAGCTTTCTCGAGTGATTAAACTACAATTATTGCACAGAGATTTTGAAATTATTGACGTTTTGGTGACCATTATTATTGACCATTGTGAGAGAGCTGGAGGAGGCATTGAATGACGAAATACAATGGCAATGGTGCCACCCCATCACCCCTAATGTGGCGCACGAAGCAGTACGAAGCGTCAATGCTTTTCATGAAGGAAAAGACTTGAAAAAAGAAAGGAAATAAGTCCGCATCTGACGCTGGAAGCGATAGGTTAGAAAAGGAAGGAACTATGAAAACGGCAACGAAGAAGCGTTTCATCCAGCATTCCCCGTTTTAAACTTATTTTTTTTACTTGAGTTGAAAGCTGCTCCTCCCCGTCGTCTCTTCGATTTTTACTTTCTGTAGTGTTTCCAGTAAAGTTCTTTCTTCCTTATTGATCGCAACCAGTGCCATTTCTAGAGCACTAAAAAAAAATAAAGAAGTGAAGGGGGAGGTGCTATCCTGTGTCTGTGAGCAGACAAAAAAAAATGAAATGCGATAAATTGCGATTGCTCTGCTGCTGCCGCCGCAACTTCGTGGGTCCGGGCGCGCGGTGGACGCAATCAATATTTCATGAAAAGAACCCTTTCAGTTTGAGCGTAACTCCCTTCTGGTGGCTCTCCCTGCTTGTCCACAACTCAACGCACACTGTCTTTACAGACAGGACACCACGTCCTTCAACCACTTCTCTGCAGATGTATTGCTCTGCTTCCTTCGCTAGTCTACCGACATCGACACCAGCAGTGGGAGCTTCCACGATGAGCAGCTCGGGTACACTACCGACCTAACACTCTTGCCCCGCTGCGCCTGATAGAAAGCCCCAATACATAAAACATCTTCACTTTTCAAGCTTCTCTTCTGATAAGGCGTCCCCGCTGAACTGATTCGGATGATTCGAAGTTTCCTCTCCAGCCGTTCTTTATTGTTGTGCTTCATATAACCTTCGCTGTTCACTAATGTAATAGTTAGATTGCCTTACACGCATAACTTTTGTTCAGCTTCCGCCGATTGCTGCTTTTTCTTTATACTTGCGGCGCCATTATTACTTGTTTTGCAATGGCTTTCGTGGACTATTTTCATTGTCTGGCCCAAAGCTCTGTTATTTGATGGCAACTGGCAATGATTGGAAATTTGTAAGAAATATATTTTTTCTTGCGTCTCCTCTCTGCTGTCCTGCCATCCTTCTCGTTGTCTTTTAGTTCAACCAAGGAGCGCTTTAACTTTCCAACGTGACAAAAATTGGCCACTCAAAGTTCTGTCTTGTGAACCGTGTCCGGTGGCTGCATTTTATTTGTACTTACCTACTTCCTTTTTTTCTTGGCAGTTTTTTTTCTGGTTCCCTTTTTATTTCATATAACAAAAAAAAAACCGCAGTATGGCCAGCTTCTCTATTTTCAACGGCAAATCAAGCACCCATCGCCATACACTGTGTTCGAGAATCGGCTTGTCAATAGCGGAATGTTTTTCACGTTTACAGGGTAGTGTTCATCCCTCACTCTGGGCTAAAATATCTCGTGCGTCCGATTTTTTTACAGCTCCCAATGCCCCGCTGTAGAGATATCCTTCTAGTAGAAAGGCAATCAGACACCAAGAAAGCCCGCCACTACTTCGAATAGTACGGTATAAAAATCTTAAGCCCTGTTCTATTAGAGACGGGGAAATGTTGTTAGGTGCAGTCAGTGACAGTCACCTTTAAGTTAGCATTGGCGCCTGGTAAGCAATTGGAGGCAAGTTATTTTTTTATTTTTCTATTCTCTCCCTGCTACTATGCCTTTAAACTTCAAATTAATGTCTTCCAATTTTAACCACCTGAAAAGCCATTCTTTTTTGTTCTAAAAACCGCACCATAATGAATTTCTATGAAGAAGCACACAATAGTTAGGGAGTAACGAGAGTAAATAAATTAAATAAGAATACAAAACTAAATGGTGCAATGGCTCCAAAGAGAACTTAAAAGTAGGTGAACATCATTTTTCGTTGTCCTTTTCGTCATTCCGGCGCATTTCCCGTTTTAGTAAGCGATCGAAAATAATTTACAGAGCAGCTATATTCCCTTTGTTCCCCTTTTCACTAATCCTAATTCGCCTTCGAAGCCCACATTACCAGTCTAGCGTACTCTGTGACATTCCGGTATACATAGGGCGAGATGTTTCGGCAGCCTGGAGTAGACCTCTGCGATTCCATGCATTTCCCAACCTCCAAAAACAATGCCATTCTTGTTAGGGATAATTTTCTCCTTTCGTCGATGGGTCGCGTCAGGAGTGATGCCTTGTGAGTCGTAAATGTGATCAATAAATCACGGAGGCGATGAAGCTTTCAGTGCCGTATATCGTAAAGTATGGGGAATAAACAATATACATATCAGCAAAAACTTGGGTATAATAATTATTTGCTAATCAATCGGAGGCTAACATGAAAGCGACAAGGACCCCCTCGTCTCCACAATAGTAGCTCCGAAACGAACTTTTTTTGGCTCGTGCACTTATGACGCCAATATTGCTGGGAAACAGGCAGAGTATATTGGCGAGCATAGTAAAATTACATCTACATCAAACCAGCAGCATGTGCCGCTGGTGATCGGAATGCGGCCGCATTGAGATTGGATGGAGAATAACACTTAGGGCGCATGTCTGACTTACAACCATCGATTATTTTGCATTTTATTGGAAAGCGAGAATATACCATAAAAGCAGCAAGAAAATTAAGTACAGGCACAGCCGCAACCGGCCAGGTTTACAGTATAATTGTTAAGATGTCAATAATTCTTTTCAGTTCAGGTGCAACTAGGGAACCACAGTGCCTTTCACTCCCCTAACCTAGCACACAATAAATCTTTCTCTATGCAAAGTCATCAGCATCACAAGCCGCGTTTGGACGAGAGAAAACATTGTTAGGTTTTAACGCATTACTCACTGAGAGGTCAAATTTTATGTCACTAAAATGGGAAGAGAACACTGAAAGCATCCTCTCAAGTGTTAATAAGATATTTTTTACCACTTTCTGGTCGTCGCGATAAGAGTACCAAGGCTCCTTATCTAACAAAGTGACGTTACCTAAATGCCCTAACATTCATTTCAGTCAAATGTCCTCAGCCTCATTGTAGTGAATATTTCAGGAATAGATATTTCCTAATGATAGCAATCTTGAATCACACCCTTGTAAAGAGTCGCCATTCCTGGGTCGCTGACCGCGATGTTTTTAAACTACATGATGGCCGTCGGTTTCACCTCACGGCGCCGAGGTTGTCTGGGAGACAAAGAACTCGGAATCAGCAAGAGTAAGGGGCGGAGGAAACGAGGCACAGACAATTCATGCAGTGAATGGACGCCAGAGATTGGAAATAAAAAATAGAGGCTGAAGGGATAAACAGTAAAGCAAAAGAAACGCATAGAGGAGGCGCATGGGGGAAGAGGAGAAGCGGACGAAATCCCCGTGGGACACGACGTGTAACATAGTAGCGTTTCATTTTTTCAAACCTGCGACTTCTATTTTCTCTGCGGACTTGCTGAATTGTTTCATGCTGTCAATCTCTCTCACCCAACTCTTTATCCTTTCCATTTACTTTCCTTCTTATTTTTGAGAATTCGGACGCTCACAATGCATACAAATGGCCGAACAGGAGACTCGAACTGTTTCCGCCTGAGGCGATTTCGGCGAACTTTCGCTGTGACAAGCGAAGATGTCAAACTGTCAAATACGTGTCCAAACAAAGCATAAAATAGGGAATTAGGTAAGAACAAAGCAAAACAGGCACCCAAAAAATGAAAAGTTACGTAACTGTGCACTTAAAACAGCTAGGCTGCTTTGATAGATTTGCTTTGATCATATAGGATTTCTTTGTTCGTTCGCTGCGCGCCTGAGTTTCCCGGTTAGCAAAACTGACTAGAACCTACAGTTTGACCTACGTCTCAGATTCCTCTCCAGCGCGTAGTTCGTACGTTTCGCCCAGAAATATTTGTCGCTTAATTTGTTGAAGCTAGCAACGCTGGCGAGGTCTTAAAACGAATTTCGACCCCACTTATGCTGGTTTTCGACAACCGCCAAGGACTATAAACAGAATTCGGTGGATCCCACAATCGTGGAGGCGTCGAATAGAGCGTTCTTCTTCGGGCATTTTGCAGGGTTCATTGTCAAAACCCCATGATAAGTGACAAAAAAAGACGCCTTTTCTAGCTTCTCCGACGTGGCTGGTCACACAGGACGGACCTTTTTACAGTTCCAAAATTAGGTGATCTGTTACGCTCCATTAAGACTAGGATTACGAATCAAGAATGTATGTTGAATTCCAACGAAAAAACTTTTATGGAGAAATTTCGACTAGCCACCCAATAAGAACAGTAACATGTCAAATATTATTGGCACATTTAGAAGAAATTATACCGGCAGGCGTTTTTGAACTTCAGAAAGTATCGCGTGCACTTCACATGAAAATCTTTATCGTGCTTTATTTCACCTTGGTTCAATAGAATTAAATGCTTCGGTCCTGTATACTTCTACGTTTTTCTAGTACTCATGGTGAGATATAGAAAAATGTTAACTACCATTCATGGCTTCCTCCTTGCTGCGTGCGCGTGTACTAAGCGCAACAGTTTTGCAGACAGTTTGTACCAACCGCGGCCACTTGATCTCGTTTGGTACCAATACAATCTATTTTGCAGATACTTGAATTTGTAAACAAGTCAACGCCATATGCCGAAAAGGTTGGCCCTAAACCTGACGAAGGGATAAAGCGATGAACAAGTGCTGTTTTCGCTCTTTTTTTTTTTAATTTGAACACTTGGTATATGCATAAGTTGGGTCCCGGCCGTTTCTTAGATTTTTTCACTTTGGCTATTCACATGTACAATCTGGAGGAGACTCCTGCTCGTATAATTATGTATCAGCCACCAGAATCAATCTTCTCTCCTTACAGGAGTCGGGCCTGTTGCATCATTGGAACCCTTGAACCATTGTTTTTCCTGCACACATCGCAAGAGCTGATGAACATGGACTTCATTGGCCAGGACGGAATACTGCGCGAACGTGCTGGGTCCTATTTATTTATTTGGCACGTCACCATTAAAGGGATGCTCCTGTCTTGACTATTCAGATGGAAAAACTGCTACAGTCTCGTTAAGTTAATCACAGATGGACAAAGGGGGCAGGGAAATTAACAAGCGTGTACTAGACAAGGGGTTTAGTCAACCAAATATGATATACACGTAGGCTAGAGCAACACAGTATGTAAATATAACAAGCATGAGTGGAGGTTTTTAATATATAAGTGTGCAGAGCATCGGACTTAGATTTTTTCAGAGCTGTAGTTTCCACCAAACGTCCTTTCAAATAAGAATATCTCCCCAGAAATAACTAAATTTTTTCATGAAATTAGTGCCACCAATGTATATGCTGTGAATTGAGCAGAACAAAAACCGGCAAAACATTCATTCTGGGCAGTCAGGGGCACTGCGATATTTCTGTAAAGCAAATAATTTATTGCTAATCGCTGCCTTCTATCAAAAACGCTGTCTTGACAGCCGTCCTTGCTTTTGCTCCTAGTTGGGGAGCTGCAGATTATTACAAAGAGTAGACGTATGTTGTGAAAGATTTATCAAATTGACGGTTGAATCCTAAATTTGTAATTTGAACCGATGCAGCAGATACATACAAGATAGAGAACCACCAGGCAACTCTAGTTCACCCACTTCCCTCATGCGTCTGCCGTTTCCGTTGCAATAATGAATTTAGGAGCCAATACCAAATACTCTAATAAATATTTCAAGTTTAATGTAGTAGTAAAAATAAGGGGTAATTTTATTGTGAAAATAGTCACACAGGAAATAAAAAATTGTTTGGCAGCCTCGGTATTTGCTGTCAAATCACCAGAAGCACCTGAACGTGGGCAGCGGGAAGCATGGAATAGTGAAGAACAGAAAGTAGAAATCAATGAGGTGAGCGACCGCAAGTTCAGTGTAGCAAAGACGAATTCTTGCTCCTTGGAGACCGACAAATTTTCTGCTGCTTTCATTATTTAAGCCGCTTTCACCAAGCCAACGGCTAATTTCAGCTTCTGCGCTGATGACAGACAGTTTAATGTATTGGGGAATAGGATCAGATATACTTGAGCAGGTCATTTAAGTACGATGTATACATTTTTCTTACTGCTTCATTCGCATTCGGAGATTTTACCACTGCCTGTGCGCTGAATAGCGCGACTGCAGTGTCCTTCTTCCCCGTTATGAGCTTGTTTGCTTGCCACGCAAGCCGCTGTTGGTAAAACTGAATTGGCCGCATTAGCCAGCATAATGGATTGATTTTGAGGCGTCAACGACGAAAGAACTTCCACGGCGAGGCAAGTAAGTAACGGCTACAAATATAAAGAACCGTATCAGGGCGTACTCAGATATTCGCACAGTGTGATATACTTTCGCTGTCATAAATTCTCCATGAATTTTCAATACAAAACTTTATCTCTAGAGTTCAGAAGTGCAAGATGCCGGTCTAGTTGGTACTGCATGTCTAGGTCTGCCATATTGAAATAACGTAGTCAGTGTTTCTTAATCAATGTAACTCAGGAAGAATCTAATCCCCGAAAGATCCCACTATATCTACATTATAATGCGAGACATATAAAGTGCTCGTTTTAAGAAAAACTTATTACCGTCCGGGTCCCTTAGCGCCTTGAACTCTGGGGCGCTATAAACATTGTCACGATTTTGTGACAGGGTCGCTGACAACAAATCAAGAGTGTCCAGTTTAGTCCAGTTTAGTCGTTCAGTCTTGTCCGACGCTTCATGACCCTATGGACCATATCACGCCACGCTTTCCGGTCCCTCACTATCTTCCTAACATCACATAACCTCATCTGCATCGCCTCGAGGGTGCCATCTAACCATCGCGATCGCTGCCTACCCATTCTCCGGTGACCCTCAACCTTTCCCAACATCAAATCTTTCTCCAGCGAGTCCTCTCTCCTCATCAGATGACCAAAGTAGCTGAGCTTTAACTTTAGAATTTGACCCTGCAATGAGCAGTCAGGGTTTATGGTCGACAATATCGACTGATTTGATATTCTGGCAGTCCAAGAAACTCTCAAGAGTCTTCGCCAGCACCACAATTCAAACGCGTCAATTCTTCGGCGGTCAGCCTTCTTCACAGTCCAACTCTCGAATCCATACATCACAACTGGAAAGACCATAGCACGAGTTATACTGATCTTGGTTGGCAGACTAATGTCTCTGCTCTTTACTAGGCGGTCAAGGCTAGCCATGACTCTCTTTCCCAGAAGCAGGTGTCTCCTAACTTCATGGCTGCAGTCTCCTTCCGGGGCAATCTTGGAGCCCAAGAAGAGAAAATCTGTCACAGCTTCCACATCTTGTCCACTGATGCTCCAGGACTTAATAGGGCAAGACGCCATGGTCTTTGTCTATTTAATGTTCAGTTTAAGCCCAAACTTCAAACCAAGAGTGTAGGAGCTCACTAAAGAAGCTATTTATTGGGGCTGACTTGCGCCCGTAAAAGAGGCGGCGATAGCGGAAAACGCACTCGCTGTTCGTCGAACAGAGAATGCTTGTCGCGCCCATCAACGCTCAATTTAAAGATGGCGAAAAATTATCCAGATAAACCAGCGAACGGTGACTAGCATTATCTGGAACATTGTAAAAAGATACTCGAGCCGATGTAATGCTTGAGATACATCTCGGCCCATCTTGCGTGGCTCGTAGCATCCGCCTCGTATTCGGGAGGCACCAGCTTCGATCCCCGATGCCACCGGGTACCAACCGGCTTTCAATGGGTACAAGCTTTCCTCCGGCTTGGTGCTCGGGTCTTCAGGGTGAAATGCTTGGGAAAGCGGTCATATGTCCCAAATAGTTGCGCTGATGGGTCAGTGATGCGTTCTGCCATCAGACAACAATAAGTCCGCCTCGTGCGGCAAAAGCCCATTATGTGGCCATTTTTGTTTGTTTACATCATGATGCCTCCTCTCATCGACGTCACTTGATCATCATCATCTCATCATCAATCTCAACTGAATCTTGAACCACCTTTGTAGGCTGATGTGTTCGAAAATGATTGTGCCCCGGAGGGCGCAGCGGGTTAGGGACGCTTCTTCCAAGCTCACCCCCTGAAAAAGCCGGGTGCCAGGCCGGGGGTCTGCTTTTATCTATTTATACCGGTGGGTGTCCGGCGTTACGTTCTTTGCCAAATTTATTGGCAGGGCAAGAAAAAATATAAAAATAGAGCCTCTGAAAACGCAACAAAAACAAATGGATAAGAAATTCAGGAATTTAGTTTTAAAATTAGACAAATTAGCAGAGGATCTGTCCGCTGTATCCGCACTTGAGGATAGAGTAGAAGTGCAGGCTCAAAATAACCAGCTTTCAAAAGCTATGCCGAATGTACGAATCAATCAAGATGAATTTGAAAATTTTTTCCGTAGGAACAATTTGTTGTTCTTTGTTTTAAATGATGAAAATGATAAAGAAACACAGCATGAATCAGAGGGGAAGATTATATTTGTCTGATGTGACAAATTAGGTGTTAGTATTGAACCCTCAACAGTCGAGAGGGCTCACAGGATGGGGAAGTATAAAGACGATAAACCAAGGCCTAATAGAGTGAAATTTGCTCTGTTCAAAGAAAAACAGCGTCTTCTTTCTGCTGCTTAGAAACTAAAGGGCACAGGTATATAAATAAGGAGACTATTTTCAGCAGGTTCGGTGTTGTAGAAGTAAACTTATCACTTATGACCGAGAACAAAACTCAGAAGCTCAATATAAACTGAAATACAAGATGACTTTTGACGGCAAGACGTATATTTACGATGGTGAAACCGACTCCATAAGGGAGAATACGTAATAGCAAATAAAGCATGGGCTGCTGTGGCTTAAAAAACACTTATCAGAACGCCTATTCATCGTTATTATCAACTGTAGGAGCCTGAAGAATAAGGCAGATGAATTTGCGAGCCTTTCGCACTTTTCACAACCTGATATTCTGATCAGGACTGAATGTTGGTTAGAGCCTGGCATATCGGATTGTGACATGCTTCCATCGGAATATTTAGCTTATCGGAAAGACCGTAATCGGCAGGGGGGAAGAGTGTTCAGCCTTGTGTATAACAGAATACGTAGTGCGCTGTTACACTACGATGACGTCTCTTCAGAATGTGTTTGGTGTAGAATATTGCTTTCTATTGGTATGAGTCGTCTGCTGGGATCGCTTTACAAGCTACCGTCGTCAGCAAGCATAGAGCCATTTCGTGGCATTTCACAATCACAGTCAGCATTGTCATCGGAAACCATTCTACTGGGGGATGATTTTAACATGCCCCAAATTGTATGGCGTGACCGCTGTCCTGTGGCAACAAGCGGTTCGGGCCTCCAGTCTGCCTTCTGTGAGCTGGTGCGGAGCAACGAACTTGTTCTCTTTGTTAATTTTCCAACACGTTATGGCTCGGCTGAAGAGAATACATTAGGCTTGTTGTTTAGTAACAGTAATGATTTGGTGGAATCAGTTATGGCAGCGCCAATAATAGGTGATGATGAGCTCATATGTGCAACAATAGTATGTAAACAGTTAGAGATTGTCAAGAATTGCCCTAGAAAGATTTTTATATATGAACAGGGTAAATATGAAGTCCTAAATGAGGAATTAGAATTATTCCTGCCTGCATTTCTAGAACGTAGCAGTCACTGCAGTGTAGAAACATTATGAGATATGTTCAGAGGCACACTTCTCTCTTTGGTCGCTAAATATAATCCCGCTAGTGTCGATTGTCTAGGCGTAGAGCGGATAAATCGTGGATTAAGAAGGAGCTGTGTCTACAAATTAGAAAGTATGCAGGGGTATACAAGGTTTTCAAGAAAACACCAAACCAGAACTTTTATAATAGGCTTAGAACTCAAACTAAAAACTTGAAGCAGGAATAAGGAACTTCAAAAAGAACATACTTCAAAAAGAACATCGTCCCTAACGAATAAAATAAGATCTAACGGAAAGGAATTATGGCCATACGTCAAAAGTAACAAAAAAGACAATGTTGGTGTTCCTGCTCTCAGGCACGAAGGGAAGTTGTTAACAAATGATACTGAAATGGCTGATTAATTCAATGAATATTTTCATTCTGTGTGCGCTCTTGAACAATCTTAACCCGCATTTTGCTCACAGTCCACATGGCGTGTCAAATCACGGCTTGAAGCGCTGCGCCCAAAGTATTGCATCTTTTTTGGTTGACTTATTTATCAAGTCATTAAATTCTCCACAAGTACCTAGTGAATGAAAAATGGCAAATGTGACTCCTACTTTCAAGGGTGGTTTCGTGATTTGATAAACAATTATAGACCGGTATTTTTAACATCGGTTTGCTGTAAAACGCGGAACATGTTGTCTATTCGGGAATTATTAAGCACCTTGATTACCATGGTTTTTTCATTCCTATCCAGCGCGGATTTACCTCGGGATTATCCTGTAGTGCTCAACTTGTTGAATTCATCCGAGACGTTGCATATGGTTTTAAGAATAGTACACAGATAGATGCTGCTTTTATTGATTTCAGAAATGCGTTTGACGTGGTCCCGCATAACTTGCTTCTGCACAAACTGTCATATATTGGTGTTTCTGATTCTCTTTACGACTGGGTGAAAGATTACTGGTACGAAAGGCAACAAAAAGTGGCCGTAAATGCTGTGACGTCACAAACGGTTGAAGTTTTGTCAGGTGTGCCACAAGGAACCGTCCTGGGACCGCACCTGTTCCTCGTGTATATCAATGATTTACCTTAAGACCTTGCTTCGAATGTTACATTATACGCAGATGATTGTTGTGATGATGCGTTATTTTTTGTGAAATAAATAACGATAATAATAGTAACCTTCTACAGCGCGACATCACGGCTATAATTAATTGGTGTAATCAATGGCTTCTGGAACTAAGCTCTAACAAATGCAAGGTAACGCGTGTCACCGTTACTGCTAATTCGCCCTTTCCATACACTCTGAATGACATTGAACTTGATAGCGTCAATTTTTATAAATACCTAGGCATTCATATTTCATCCGACCTAACTTGGAGGCTTCATATAAATTACGTCGTCAACAACGCTAACAAAACTCTAGGTTATCTGCGACGTAATTTTTTCCTCGCCCCGTCTACTTTGAAAGCAGTCCTTTATAAAACTTTAATACTTTCAAAATTAGAATACTCAGGAGCAGTCTGGGATCCTAGCCATGACTACTTAATTACTGCCCTTTAACGCATTCATAATAACTCTGCTCGTTTCATTCTTCCTAACTATAACCGAGGAGCAAGCATCACAGAAATGAAAACTATTTTGAGCCTTCCCTCATTGGCTTCACGACGAAACATTTGCCAGCTAACCCTATTCCACAAATTAAACTATCATTGCGTCTTAGACAGCAATTTTTTTCAGAGACCCTATTACATATCGAATTGCATTAATCATCCCTGCAAAGTAGTCATCCCTTTATGCAAAACATATTCTTTCTTACGCTCATTTTTTCCCCGTACTTGCAAAAAATGGAACGATATTTCTAATGAAGTTATATCTATTACCGATACAAATAACTTTCGCAAAGCTTTGACTTGCATTGTATAAATACAACTAGTTTTGTGTTTACTAATACTTTTATTGCCAATTTCATAGCTAATATTGTATATATAGGATCTATTATTTATGTACTCGCTGTTTACAATGTTTTCTCTGTATTTTTATCTGCCCACTCCCCTCTGGAATGTCTGTACGGCCCTGAGGGTAAAGACGATTAAATAAAACAAAAATAACTCTGTGTCATGTGCAGACCATATTAGCGTGTTGCAATCTGATCTCGAAAAGATCTGTTCCTGGTGTTTTAAATGAAAAATGGACCTCAATGTAGCAAAATGCTGTCATGTGCAGTTCACGAACAAAACGAAAACGTTCTCTAGCTCATATTTTATAAACAATGTTAGAGTGCAATGTCTCGTGGAAGTCAAATATCTGGGCTTCACATTAATGGCGACATTGTACTGAACAAACCACATTAAAACTATATGCGCTAAAGCATGTCACCTTTTACATCTTTTTCAAAGAAATTTCAAGTGTGCACCAAAAGCCCTGAAGGAAACATTGTGTCTCTCTAATATCAGGCCGGTGTCGGAATACGCTTGTGTAGCTTGGGACCCCTTCACAAAAACCCTTGATAACTTAGAGCGTGTTCAAACAAGGGCTGCAAGATTTGTCACGGCCATCTACGACTACAAAATTAGAGGTTCTCAAAAGTCTAGGTTGGAAACTGCTCTTCGCACGCACTAAAAACTTCCGGTTAATCTTTTGAACAACATTAACAATGGTAACACAGAAACTGATAGGAACACATGTTTAAAACAACATTATTATCCTTCTAAAATACGAGAGAATTCCCAAAACATCAGCTCATATCAAACTTGCATAAATGCCTTTAAATTTTCATTCTTTCCGCGCTCAATTTCAGATTGCAATTTACTCCAGCATGAGGTCGTATCCGCGCCCAATTTTTCATCTGCCATCGAGAACATTATATGAATCTGTTTTATATTACAGGCAGTGTACGTTTCTTGTGAAACACTTGGAATTGAATGCGCTTCCATTCTTTTTTTTTTGAACGCCAGTTCGATGGTTTTGTTGTGCTTTAGGTGGGGGGAGGATAAGAAGTTCGCAGGGGTCAAGTGGATGTAGCTAGCACAGGACCGGAACAATTGGAGGAATATGGGAGAGGCTTTCGCCCTGCAGTGGATATAGTCAGACTGATGATGATGATAATGAATACATTTCAAATTAGCACACTACACAACACTAAATGCCAAAATACAATATTTCTACCGTTCTCTTCTCGCATTTTTTCCTTTAGTATTTAGGCAACACACGCTCATGTCAATGCGTCTCTTGGAAAAATTCGCCTCATTACGGGATGATATCAGCATTTCGTAAAACACAAGTGAGGCTCTCGATTTCAGACATGGTGAAACACGCAGCTGAATAGACGAATAAACACAGAAGACACACACACAGGCACGCACGTACGCGCGCGCACACACGTGCACAAAAGGGCGGTGCTGCCCTGCCAAATTATGATTTATACCGAGCACATTCATTCTTCTCAACAGTTGTGTACACATCATAATAATCTGTACAACCTACACAAGCAAAAGTATGTTTTTTCTTTGTCCGACTTAGTGCCAACACACACAGCACGGAGAAAGAAAGACGGGTCACCCAGAAGCAAACCATAACAGATAAATTGTCGGTAGTCTCACTGCAAACAATCCATTTATTTTTTCTACGATTTGATAACTCCAGACGTTTTAGCAATCGTTTGCAGGTGCTGATGAGAGAATGCGATCGTGTTTTACTTCAGTCACTTTTAAAGCTTTCCAGGTTGCGAATCGTTACTAAATTGCAGTGATAATGACTGGTTTGGAAGGGTTCACGTCATGTCTTGGTGGCGCTTGAATACGAGGCAAATAGCTTGATGCAGTTGTGAAAGATTTATTTGCAGATAAAACATCCGCCGCGGCTATGAAAAACAAATTTCTAATGTTTTTTTGATTGAAAAAAGCTAATTTGGTTAAAATATTTTGGTACATTATATGGCAATGGATAGATGCCCATTTGCTGTAGTGTGCATAATTTGCATCTCTGAGTGGGAAAGGTGGCATTTCTGTTTTTCTTTAGCTATCGCTGCATTTTAGCGCATGTTCACGCAAGGCCAGAAAAGAACTTTTATAACTTGGTTTCTTTAATATGCGGAGAAACAAAGACTAGTAAGAATTGTGTTTCATAAGTCTGTAAGGAAAAACAGAACGGTGAGCTCACCTAGGAAATTTGCTTCCTAAAAATATTTGGTGTGCAAACGATTATTCAAACATTGATTGGTAAAATTATTTGTTTATTAAGCTTGAGTTCTACTATAAGGCCCGCTTCGTCATTGAATGTGGCTGAAGGAGGGACACCGCTTTATATAATTAGTCATAAGTGTTTCATAACCGGTGCTACTAAACGTGTTCAAGGATATTTCTTCGCTTCTTAATTTTTTCATCTTTCTAACGCCCTACTTCCAACTGTACCGTATAAGAGCCGGATTGATGCGGCAAAGAGATCAACAAACATTTCAATGTGCTTCTTTAGTACTGCGATATATTCGACTTGTACCACTGCCGTTGCTTGTTGGGGGACATGTTTGCAAATTATTAGAGTGCTGAATTATGAAGTCGTACAGCGAGGCTCTTCCTCTGTCTGCGATTAAGCCACGCTGGCATTGTAGGTATACGCTTAGTGGAAATACAAAAAGTGACTGTCGAGGCTGGCGGAAGTGCTATTTGTCATTCTGTGCACAAACCAGCCAGCTGTTTGCTTCTAAGTCGTTGAGCAGCTAACTGGGCAGCAATGATGTTCCCAACAGAACTGAGAGGAATGACTGCTTTAGCCACCGACTCCAGACCATTTACGTCTGACTTTTAACAACGCAGTGCTCACCAACGTTTCCTCACTTGTATGCACTGCGTGAATTTTTTTCTTGTGTTTAACTGCGCGGCTGTCGCTTCGCTATTTGGAGGCTACTAATGACCGTCGCGCAAGAGACCTTACAGCCCCCGGGTCTTGTGCAAGTCTACTGTCGTTATCCCCTCACAGGATAAGAAGGAAGGAAGGAGAGTGCACCCGGCTGTTGTGGGGGTAACTCTCTTGCGAGTGTTTGGAAAAAGTGCCACGAAGCAATTTATGGTCTCCATCAACTTACTATACGCCTTTTAAAGACAGCCCTCCCCGCCCCCCCCCCCCCTCATGGATAGCAACACACATCCCTTTTCCCTTCCCTCCCACACAAGAGCGCACGCACTGACGCGGGCTAGAAATTTGAGCAAGCCCGTTTGGTCGAAAAGTTTTTGTGAGGAGGGAAAAAAAAGCAAGCAACGGAATAGAATCGCTCTTGCGAATCAGCCATTAAGGTCAGCTGCTACTCTTGTGCCATTATTGGAGCTCCACCGATTCATAAGCGCCTTGACTCAGCGCCGAAACAACACAAGGGGGTTTGCTTATCGAAAAGGCCGTAATCAGCAGGGGAGGGGGGGGGGGAAGTATTCAACCTTGTGCATAACAGAATACTAACTGTGCCGTTACACTACGGTGACGTCTCTACAGAATGTGTTCGGTGTAGAATATTGCTTTATAGCGGTAGGAGCCTTGTGGTACAACGTACACCGTCTTCTTTCAAGCGAATGATTTACTCATCTCAGAGCGTGCCGAGGCCACGAAACACTTCGGCATGAAGCTTTGGCTCAGGAAGTTTGGCAAAACCCAAAATTAAACGAGTTAAGAGATTGGATGGCTGATAGACCCAGTACACATACTGAAAGTGACTGAATGGCATAAAGACGCTGGGAGCTGGCCTTTCATTGCCAAAATAGACGTGCCAAATACGAGTTCTGTACATGAAGAGGTTGGCAAGCGGGCCCTGTCAAAATAGCGACGAGCTCGGACTGTACAGCGGGGAAGTCACTTAGAACTGCAGAAACCTCACCTCCTGAGCCTGGCTTGAACCGAGCTGTGTAGTTATAGACTGCGGCATGTACGAACTTGGCTATAGCTGGCGATTCGAGAGAGTGCAACTTCTGCGACCGAATAGCATGGAGTTTGGCCGGCCTCGGCTTCCTGAACTGCCAACTTTAGCAAAATAATCTTTCTTATGCCTGCCGTGCCCGGCACTCTGAGCGTGCGTGAAATGCGCGGCTGCAGAAGGAACAAACCGGTGTGTACCGATAGGGTTCCAAGCTGGCGTCCGTTGACCGCCTTCTGCAGTCGACCGGCCGTCGCGAAAACTTTCGATTTGCAGCGTCAGTATTAAAGGGGGTAGAAAACGGCTAGAAAGGTCACTGATAAACGTTTTCAATGTGTAGAACAAATGCTTCCGAGCATTCATCCAAAGTAAAACTCCTCGGAAAAAATCCAGCGATTTATTATTCCTTTTTAAAAACAGCGTTTTTTGACATTCGAGCACTGCGCCGTTTCCGCGTGGCAGTGAGATTTGGAACTATTCTGCCGTGATCACCTACGTCACAAGTGCCGAGAGTGACAGGCCACCACAGGCTGCCATTGGCTGCAACCGCAACGGTCATTACGTCACGGACGCACTTCCGGTAGCTGCGAAAGTCGTCTGCTCGAGTGTCGCATGCATGCACATCATGCGTGAACCCGAGCTTGGCGCTTCGGTTCGCGACGCTAACCGAAAAGGTGGTGGCGTCCGATTGAAAGTGCGCATCAATGCAGGAGTGCGAAAAGAGCAGCAGCTGGTCTGATTAAACACCGTACCGATTAAATAGGTAGCATCAACGTTCATGCACCGACCGACGGCGCAGGAGTGTAGTGTAGTCCCATGTCCCGTCTCGTCTTTGCCGAATCGACCATTTGTGCGGCGTGTTGATAATTAAATGGAACGTGCGTCGAAAAAGGTCTGCCCTCAGCTTCATCGCGAAAGTACACAAATTCACACCGCTTAAGTGCAGCACCGGATGCCGCCATAGTTACCGCAGAGATGCCGTCCGCGGGCGCTGCGGCCTACGGCACACCGATCGTGCGCTGCTCCCTGGTCGTCGCTAGGCCTTGTTTATTTGCCTCGAAGCCATGGCGGACGGCGTTTTGGAATCGCCTGCTTCGCTGCGTCTCTAGTGTAGCCCCTCGCATGCGCCTGTGCGCAATTCTTGCGTGTAGCTGCGAAAATTAGTCACAACCTGCGCTGCCGAACTGAATGTGCCGAGCTGCTTTGCTGATGTTTTGCGCCCTCAATTCTAGCTCGGACGATGCGTCCACATGAGATAAAACACGCATGCACGTTACGCATTGGAACTTCCTAAATGATGTGCGAAAAGACTTAAAAAAAAAACTACACTATCCTTTTTGGTAATCTCTATTCTTAAGATTCGCGGATGAATAATTAGTGCTCACCTGTCATATCCCATATCCAAACTCAGTGGCGTGCTCTCGTCGGTGATACGCGTATACATTCCATTCGTTAAGCACAAGAGATTCCTCTCACCGACCATAATGAAAGCGCTCCTGGCTGAAAACGGCGACGACATGTTTACACGCGGGCAATATCGCACGCTCGATCGTCTGCTAGCATCCATGCAGAGTCGATGCTACCGCCCGGCGTTGGTCAGACCGCAGAAGACGGTATCAAAGCTATTGAGACCGGAGACTGACCCCGGCAGTGTGACAGAAGAAAGCGGTCTTGTGGAAAGCCTCGCTGGGCAGGAGTGCACGCTAATTTGCGCTGAATGAGAGAAGGATATGAAGGAAATTGCTCTTCCGCGGCGGGCGCCGGTAAGTGTGGACAGCAGTCTGCCCACCTGCAGGTATGCGCTCGCGAACGACCCGAGTCCTTCAGGCTGCTGTCGCACACAATCCCGAGAGGTCAAGAAACTGAAGACACCGGCGACCGAGGAAGACAGCAGACAAGGTTGAAAGCTATGCAAACGCAGACGGGACGGGAAAGGCAGAGACCGTGAGTACGTGTACGACGGTCGGGAAAACAAGCGAGGCAACCGGAAGTTTTAGAAACTAGCGTCGACGCTTCGTGAGCGGAGCTAGCGGGCGGAGTTCCCGAGCTGTTTTGTTCGTTTTTTCTGGTGTCTCTAAGTGTTCAGTTGAGGGGAGAGAGGAGGAATGTCATTTTTAATCGCCGATATCTCCGGTGTTAATGAAGCTAGCTGAAACATTCTTGCGGTGAATTGACTTGTGAGGGAGTACCTATATCTCTCTACCGATTTGCTTTACCTCATTTTAGGCATTGCATGACCCCTTTAAGAACATCTTGTGAGGTAGCCTGTGTGAGTGAGCGTTCTTTGTTAACGTCCTCGGACTGGCGAGCTTGTGTCCAAGCTCGCCAGGCAGCACCTGGTAGCACCAAAGCTTTTTGGAGAGACGCGTGTCGAGCAATACAACCACAAACGTGTCGCGTATCAAGCGTTCTTTCACCGCCGATGACGGAGTTTTTTGTTTAAAAAAAAAACGTCACCGATACAGCGAAACGGTGGGTGCTTTTTAAAGGGAGGGGGGGGGGGGGGCGATTCCCTGAGCTCAAAGGAAAAGCAGGAACTCACGGAATGGAAGGAAAAGATCCTTCGTCGGAGAAGATTACGCCATACGTGTGGGACGTAGATGACGGCCGAAGCTGGGAATAACAGAAATCAGGAGCCTTGTGGACGCCTCATCGGAGAAGGAAATTAAAGGGGGGGGGGGGGGAGGGGTTCGCCTTCTTGCTTCGACTAGTATCACAGCTACCGCATGAGCTACGCTGTTCTGGACGCAAATGGATATTCCGAGAAGAAAGCAAGCATAATCTGTCATAAGACATCGGGATCATAAGTCTAGCATCCTGAAATACACTTTGACATTGCTTGGCTCCCATCCTTCCCTCCTTACCTTTATAGTGGCACGCAGGCGGACGTATCGCGGGAGGAGACCTATCGTAAGGCGTTTGGTGTGAGCTGCACGCACAGTTGAGTTTTCGAAAAGCATCAAAATCGTGTGTGCTTCTACCGCTGTTCGTTCAGCCCGCTTCAGTGGCAGATGGGCCTGCTTACCTTCATTTGTCACCATATTAGCCATGCCCTACCTTCTACTGGCTGCTTTGTTTTGTACTTTTTCTTTTATCTGTTTAGCAAACGGTGAAGCAAAGGTAAGGTTCTTCTCAAACCTTCCGCACCTCCCCAAGGTGCTCAACAATTCGGCAGGCAACGTGCAGATCACGTACACACTCAATCAGACGTAGCACCGTGGCCTGACAGGGGGTTTACAGTTGGCGCATCCAGCTGTTCCAAATTTGGCTTGAAATAACTTTCTTATATAAACGCGTTTGCCTTCTGGCAAGAATCATCGCGTTTTAAACTCGTTTTAGTTCAAACCTCGTGGCTGACTGTAAATGCACAAACGCGTCGCCGGACCAAGGTTCTACTGCTCAATTATTTGTATCGTCTTTGATGCGAGGGTCATGGTAATGATCGAGACGAATAACATCACACCATTTTTTTCGCCTAAGCAGGCTTGAATGGGTGCCAGGAAGGGAAATGTTTCTTACTTCAACGCGCTTGCTTCGAGCTTTATGAGTTCTTCACGGATTCATTTTTCTTGTCCCTTCGTGTTTTTATTCGTTCCTGCCGGAGTAAGCGAAGGCTTCATTAAAAGTTATGACTTGGCGCCAGTGTGTTCATATTCACGTCTGCACGCTATCAGTGCTCATAAGCTATGAATACCAGCAATGTCTGTCTGAATACGAGCTCTATTTACGATATCCGTGCAGACTTGCATACCTTTAATGAATGCTGTAAAGAAGCTAAAACGAAAACGCATGATGGTGAAAAAAGAAAGCAAAAACTTCGCAAATACAAGCTTACGGAACGTTTGAGCACTAAACCCCATTGGCTCCTAGGTCTGTTCCAGCTTATCTCAAAGACAACATTTAGGAAGCGAAAAAGCTGCCATACCGCTTTCGCAGGAGTGAAGTATTTGGGCAAGTATTAACTTCCTGTATGTAGGCATTTACGAATTCGCGGTATCGCTAAAGCTTTAGCCACGAAGTTCGTATCCCAAGACACTTCTCAAGCACATCTTCGATAACGTATATTCACCCTCAGCCAAACCTGACAACAACCCTTTTGTAATTGTCTATCGTCCGGTTAAGTAAGGATTACAAAAAGTGAAGAGGACGAAGGAATGCGTCTTCGGCCTAATGTTGGATCTTATATTTCAACTTCAGATTTGGCATACATCACTGAAAAATTAGAAATATTCCCAGACAATATTAGCTGAATTTTGCATAAGAGAGCTCTAAAGGAATACCAGCAGGGGGAACCTTTGCACTAAATTTGGGCTGACTGAAGATGATTATAATCTGCAGTCACGTCAAGCCACCTATAAAATAGAGGCCAGAGGACGGTCAGCCTCAGTTGCACGATAGTTCAGTTGAATTGAATGGGCTTGCTACAGCCATCCGTGGTAGAACGGCGCTTTCCAATTGTGCGATGAACGTAGGTGCTCCTATCTAATATTTCGAATACCATAAAAAGCTTCCCTAATAATATCTGCGAAAGTGCATTACGCTTCCAGCTGTATATAAAAGGAAGGCAAGAAGGTTAACTAAAAAGATCCGTACGAGCGACAATTGAGTTTTTATAATTAACAGGCAGTATGTGAGCCTGGGCTTCACCTATGCCCATATGATGCCAGACAGACTATCTTATCGTATTGGTATTGACTACATATGCTATCATATAGGTGAAATTCGAGCGTTTCAGGCAATATATAATAGCTCAATTATTTGCCCTCAAAAATGCCATTCTCTTCCATTTTGCTGATGCCGCCCACCTACAGTATTAATCCTGCTGTATTTTAGTACACACCGAATTTTCTTCACTATAAAGCCCAAGATATCAAAATATATATGCGCTGATAACGTTATTTGGGGTAGTAGAAATGAAGGTAACTTAAATTTTTGGTGTCTGACATCTCTTCAGTATCTCCAACTGCTAAAATAGAACAACATTTTTTCTAAAATAGAAAAAAGAACAAATCATAAAGAATTGTGAGCGTTATTCAAGCATGCTGTCTATACTGAAGTGTATTTAGCGCAAATCACGGGACAGCCAGACGTAGGTTAATTTGTGTAGCAATTACCTGACAAGTACTCACATTTACATACAGTCGACAGTTCCGAATTCATTTAAAGACCTCTTACAAATATAGCTAATCTAATTAGCGTATAATTTAAATAATTTTAGAAAGTAGAGCGCTCAAAAAGAAAAAAAGCCTCATTGAATACCTGTTCCGCCAGCTGTAGATATCAATGACTGCAAATGTGTTTATATATTTTTGAAACCAATTAAAAATTGCTTAATAATTCTTATACTGAAGCAGTTCGGTGCATAGTGAGAATAGAGTTTGAGAGCAGCGGCAAGACGATGCCATATTAGTTCTGCAAAAAAAAAAACATATTTTAGCCCACTCATGGCGAGGAACTTGGAAACATTATTTTGCGCGAAACAGGCTGAGTGCGTTAAGCGATCACAAATTTAGATGGAGACACAACATTTGCTGATAACATATCGCAGTGATCGGCTCGAAGCACGTTCGAACTGGATATCATCATCGTGTCAGTTAATAGATGTTTTTTGCTTTGTAGATATTTGCAACAGAAAGGACAGGCATTAAAAACTGCCTAGTGCCCTGTGCCTAAATAGCGAAAGAAAATAGTGTGCATGACTTGCTATACTAAATCAGGTAGCTAGATTTGGTGTTTTAGACACTGCAAAACGTCGTCAGTGGACTTAGCACCTGCACAAGCCAACTGGACGGCTAATGCTTTTATTCAGTTCCGGTTTCATGCTCATAATACGACAGAATTTCCTCGCGCTGAACGGCTTTAGATAATCACGTTTTATTCGTTTCAAATCTGATACTGCATCGTCTCCTTCGTGCCTTCTAACAACACAGTTACGTTACAAGACGAATGATAGAAATTAAAAGGTCATTAGAGGCATTTACCTTATGAACACTTTAATTAGAGAAGTAAATTTCACAGTGTACTATGTCCAGTGCGGCTTCATAAACTGCACTGTTTATCTCTGAACATATCTTTATTTTCTCAGCACTGGATATGATAGGAATTCTTTAAAGAGTTGGCTAATGTGTGCAGTGCATAAACAACTATTTTAAACTATCCCACATTTTCTTCTAACCTGCACAGCCCAAGGTCACGTGTCTTACACGGGATCTAAGGATCCCATGTTCAATTCTGATCTGCTGCCCACTGTTTTCCCCTTGTCTACTTGGCAGTCATGTGCGCATCTGACATCAGAAAGTCCAGCGACTGCACACTTGAGCAGTCGTAGCCAACATCGGCATTGAAGCTTCGCCGAACATTAGCAGCGTTTAGTGCGAAAGCAATTTTAACTGACACGAATGAACTTTGCCAACTTCCTCATAGCGGTCTCCATTCGATTAACAGGTTATTGTTATGGCAAAAGCAAGCCTAGCTTTGCTTAAACGTTAATTACTAAGTGCTCAGATTACTGATAGTGGACTGGCAATGACCATGGATCAAACTAATTAGCCACAAATAAAGGTATTTAAACTTTTTAGAGCACTGCTAATAATAATGTTTAAAAAAGTGCGAGCATATAATCGCATAATATACAATCGTAAGCCTAAGTAGGCTTCTGAAGTCCTCATTTTTGGGAATAAAATATTCTGGTTTCAAAGAAGCTATACCGCCGTTATTATATAGTGTCTGCTCTGGCAGATGTCGGCTTAATATGGTGTAAGTGCCCAAAAATGGTCGTCAGGAGCGCCAATGCTGAGCATATATTATGCCACATGATTCGTTTTTAAACAGTTTATGATCGAATAAGTTCAAACAATGTGCTAAAGTCGGCAATTAGATATTTTGAGACGTTTTCCTACCTATGGATAAATCGATATATCACAGAAACAGTGTTCATGCGTATCTGTACAAGTCCCAGCTTAAACAACAGTGCGGTATTAATTAGCACTTTAAGCTCTTCATGTGGTTGAGCAATCTTTCTGCACTAAACCGTTCTTACATATTGTCAGGAAATAAATACTAGCAAATATCCGCAAGTGTTTGTAGCGCTCAGATGACCTTTCCTGCAGTGAGTATTAGTTCATTTCGTTTTTCAGTTAATTTCCCAGAAAAAATCATGAATATTTATTATGTTTGATTGCTTGAATGTTTGGATAAAACGGGCCGTTTTAAAACTATGATTGCAGCTGGCACTGAAAACAGGAGTATGCAACATTTCTAGACCGTACGTATGCTTTATAAGAAAAATTTTATTCATGGCACAGGGCAATGTCTGTATACAAATGTTGTGTTTAGGGGCTGAGTTTTTTGGAGAGGAAATAGGACTAGGATATTGCACTCGACTGGGTTGAAAATAAAGCGTGCAAAAAAAATCTCAAGAATGAAGGAAGGGTAGAAAAATAATTACATTTTTTCAGCTAAATTGTGATTTTCAGCTATTATGAAAGTCTCGAGGAATTGTGGCTGGTCTTGTTAAGCTAATAGATAATATTGAATGAATCATATGGGAGCTAAAATCAACTTATAATATAATGTCCGCTTTTTTGATAAAGGTCAATATATTCGCTGAGGTTTGTTGGGGTTAGTTGACAGGCAACTTCAAAAAACGACTTTATGTTTTATTTTTCCCATTTTCTTTTGCGCATTGCACCTCTAAACATCTTCAAATTCACAAAAGTGGGGGGGGGGGGGGGGAGGGGGCACAAAAAGGAAAAGGAATGTTTTGTCAGTGAATAGTTATATTGAGTAGCGTAATATATCACACAAGTTCGTGGTTTCCAGGGTTCAAGCAAGTACACAGCGGCGCGCTAAAATGCGACGGTGAAAGCACGTTCCTCTGGTCGTCGGAACAAACTTGCTGAGTTCGCACGGCCGGGTTTATGTGAAGCCACAAACCGCTGCAGCAGCTGACGCCGGATTTGTGGTTTTGACGCATTTATCTTCTTTCTGGTGCAGTATAGATTCCGGCTTCGGTTTTGTGTTGGACGGTGCGTGCGTGATGAACGACTTTAGCTCCGCCGATTCACCCCCATATTTCTTCTCACCGAGGCCCTACTTCGAGCTGAATGGGCAAGTGTGAGACGTAAACATTGGGTTGTGCGATATACTGCCCCGCAACTGATTGATTTAACTCTCCCGTATACGAGATCTTGGGCAGGACAAACAGAATCCAGAATATATAATGCGGAATGCAATAAATAAGAAGGAGCTTCAAGGCACTGCCAGCATTAAAAAATACGAAATGAACTGACGAGCTTCTCCGCGGGCGAGTAGGTGGTCTGGGGTTTTTACAGGACGAATATCCTTTATGTCTTGCTTCCTTACGAGAGTGAGATGCGAAAGGACTACAGTTATGATCGCGCTGTGGAATGATACAAAAAGTAAACCATACAAAAAGTAAAAGTAAACCGTAACGCCCGCATTAGGTACCGCAAAATAAGAACAAACCGAATAAAAGGAGGATGAAGACGATGCCGAGGAATGGAAAAAGTAGCCTCTTAAAGCAACAGCAGTTTTCCTCTTTTGTTTATATGTTATATCAACTACTAGCAGAGACTACAACATGCATGACATTTCCAACACAACTTGAAAACAGAAAGAAAAGCCGTTTTCTACGACGAATCCTTAGAGAGACGAGCACATGACCGTGGCACGCGCAGGAGCGTAGGCAGAAACAATGTGTCAGCTGCGCTCAAAACGTATTTGCGATCTCAGGAAGATGGCGTATGGGGACAGGTTTTGGCTTCACTGGCTTGGCGGGATTTCAAGCGTTGCAGGGAATTAGGGTACCGCCGCCGGTGTGGCCGTCCAGCGAATACTATCTCAGTCATTTCGAAAGGAATACACAATTTCTGCTGAGTATTCTTTTGGCAGGCGGGCATGCCATGTTTAACGTTTTTAGCAGTGTCTAACAAGCCTAATTTTTACTCTTCTATGTCGACATGACTGACTTTTTTTCCCGTGTTATGAGAAACCTTTTTTTACTTCGGACTTCTGGGCTTGGAGTTCTGAATTTTTTTGCAACTGGGTGAATAAATGTAGCGACGAATACTACATAGCCATGACAGCTAGTAAAAAAAAAAAGAAAATCTCCTTGAACTGTGCAAGGAAAAATGGATTTCAAGTTTCCACTATCTCTTTGCAGCATAAAATTGTCTCGCTTGTTTGTTTGGATTGAATTGTAAAACATTCAGTAACGCGTTCCCAATCCAAGTATCTCTACACGCGATGAAATTAGGATTTTTTGTGTCCGTAGAGCAAGCCTCAGCTTCTTTGGTAGATAGCGTAAAATCCTGATTAGTTGACACAAACGGGACGTAAAAGCCACTAAACCTCAAGTGGAAATTTCAGACGCCCCAAAACACTAGGATGTTTTAAAGTGACGAAACATGACAAATGCGAGTGATCGAAGAAAGTCTATACTTTATTTTTCTATCTATTTATCTCTATATTTGTTTTTCGCTTAGTGATTTATCTAGTTATTTTTACATTCTGCAGCCTCGGCGAGGCTTTGGCAGGAGTTGGCTAAAATACAAAACAAAAAATTACAGAACGTTGATATACGGCATTATCAACAGGTTTCTAAGAACTTCTTTGTTGATATTTAACAAATTTTGCCTGGTAAAAAATTATAAGCTTCAATGCTATGAGAAAAAAAAATGCGCTTAAAATCATTAGTCCGCGGGGAAAAGTGCGCAAGTCTACAGGACATAGTTGTAGTGAGGTCGTTCCATGCCTCAAGTAAATTCGATTTTTAAAGAAATTGATTTCGGTTTAGGTGATTTGTCAAGAATGTTCTTTGTCTTGGTTCTTCATGAAATCTGGCATCGGTTGTCGGCCTCAGCGTAGCAGTTTGCGAAAAAATATTGAGATGACCCTTCAGTTGCTCCAGCACTGTTATAAGTAGATAGCGTTAATGGCTTTAGCATGCAGGTCTACTTGCTCATACTTATCGGTGCATATGCGCATTGCTACCTGCCTAATCACTAAGCTGTTAATTTGTTTCTATATTCTTGCACATATTCATCACCAAGCAGCCGTAAGCTAACCAATTTTGTGGAATGTTACCTGACAGAGATATAAATCCTCTCTCTAACCAAGTCGTACAAACGTGGCTGGGTGGCCTACGTACTGCATGTGTGACTCCTGATCCAAGGGCTCAAGGTAGCTGGACTCCCATCTCCCTTTCCCTTGTCGGAGGTGAAGCCCTAATTTGGCAGCCGCTTCCAACACCGCCATATGTGGCCTTGCACTGTCATACAAACCGACGGCCAATCAATCACTGTGCAGCCATGTGACCTAATAACTACCTCCTGTCAGTCTACGTCAACGAGGTAAACGCCGCTACCACATTTTCTTGAGCCGCCGCGTTAAAGCTTTGACAGTTTTAAATAGAACACTACAGCGAAAGCTGGTTATTGCGTTCTTCAACAGTCGCGAGCTCTTCAACAGCCGCCACAGGACCGATTCAAGCTTTCTGGGCGCATGCTCTTCTTTGAAAGCTTAAAGCTTTGAAAGGATCGCTTCTTTGAAAGCTGACTTTCTGCTGTTGTCACCCCTATACGAATTATCCAAAATAATGAACTTCCTACATTTCATGTCAAAACATGGAGCCTGCTGATACGACTTTACTTCTGCACACGGTGCACCATATCTAGAGCTTATCTTACAAGCACTTTTTCAAAGCAATGCATCAAAATGGCGAAGCCTCTTAGATGTCCTAACACTTTTGCAAGCGCAGTACCACTCAGTGCAATGGAGCCCGAGCCTACGCCCGAGCTCTAACACCTGCTCGAAGCTAGAAAACCATGGCGCTTCTGAAGTATTGCTACAAACTAATGGCAGAGTTATAGTAGAGCGCAGTATAAAAGAAATACCTCTGTTTAACAAGTTCTTCGGCATTGAACTTATAAACAAGCACTACCCTTCACCGTAGAAAGGCTAAAAGCGTGCTTTGTTTTATCTTATTCCATCCAAATGATAAAAATTTCGTGAACTAGCATACACATATTATCGAAGAACGGTTCTTTGCCTATCATCTACGTCTGCTGCAACTCTCTGTCGCAGAATGTACCATAAAGGCGCCTGCCATTAACGGTTTTCATCG